>NC_069506.1:261241376-261541376 GCF_027579735.1 Bombina bombina
TCCAATATGTTTCCTGTTTGGCTAAAAGTTTATCTTTGTCGCCCCCTCTTCGTGGTTTTCTGATGACCTCTATAGCCCTCCATTTAAACGTACTTACATTGCCTGTGTGTATTTCAATGAAGTGTCTGGAAAGTGCTGAACAAGTTACTTCATTTTTGATGTAACCTAAATGTTCTCGTATTCTCGTACGCACGTCTCGACTGGTTCTGCCTATGTATTGGTAATGGTGTTGTGTACATTCTATCAAGTAAATGACATAGGGCCACAATCGTGGTTTATTTTGATATTTATTATGTGTGATTTTTATCACATTTTGGGATCGAATATACTATGTAATTATAAAAATTACAAATTTATCTAAAGAAATCGGAACACTAGGGCACTATTTACAATACAGTGCATACCATTTAGTTGAGCCAAGTCAATATTGGGTTAATGTTTCGCTGTAAATTTCATACATGCTGCTTTTTTTCACATATAGAGGACACTTAGAGTTAGGAATCACTTTAGTATTAATACTTTTTAGTTACAGTTTTAATCTTTAGTGAATAAGTATTTTCTTTGAATATATAAATAGATTATCTTGACACATTTTTATCACATTAGATGGTCTAATCACCTTTATATTACTGTCACATTTAGTTGCAACATCACATTTTGAGACATATCATGTTATATTATACACCATATTAATATTCACCATATGCTACTTTATGTATTACTCCAAGATTTATCAACATAAATTTGATTTTTTGTATTTAAATACTAGATTTTAGACTGTTTTGCTCCACAATCGTGGTTTATTTTGATATTTATTATGTGTGATTTTTATCACATTTTGGGATCGAATATACTATGTAATTATAAAAATTACAAATTTATCTAAAGAAATCGGAACACTAGGGCACTATTTATAATACAGTGCATACCATTTAGTTGAGCCAAGTCAATATTGGGTTAATGTTTCACTGTAAATTTCATATATGCTGCTTGTGGAGTGCAGCATTGGTAAAATTACCGTAGTATAGAAACCCCCATTATTACCTATAAAGTACAACGTTAGGACATATTATTAAGAGGACAGATTATTTTGTAAAAAGTTTACGGCTATGAATATTTCTAGATATAGGGGAAAAACCCCCCACAGAGGTTAAAATTCATATGCACCCCGGCCAATTAATATAGGGAATTAATATAGGGAAATATTACTGATAGATGAGCCATATAACATATATAGTATAGGAATAGACTATCACTGTTGGGAGATCTATAAAATAGATGGAATAGAAAGAAAATCCCCCTTACACTTATACACATACGTATATCAGATAGAAAGCTAGTCTTTTGTACATATACACGTATATTATAAACAACAAATAGACAGTTTTCTTGCATATATAAGTACATTGGATTTCCTTAACATCTTGTAATTAGGAGACTAGCCACCTTAGACAGGTGTCAGTGATTAATTGTTAAACACACCCCTCTGAAAGGAGGATAATGTTTGTTAGCTGGCTATATAAAGCAGAGGCAGGAGAGGTAGGAATAAGAACAATTTTATGCCTGATGAAACGGTGCTAAACCGAGAAACGCGTTGCATTATTGGGGTCACTGTTAACCCCTTTTTTATCCACCTAACACAGCAATTGTTCTGTTGTGTTTTTTAACTTTTGTTTTTAATAAATATGTGTATTTTACTGGAAATACGCCTTTGAGTGGATATCTTTACCTACCTACTGCCCTGCTGATACATAAGAGTCTCTCTACCTTTTTGGGACTTTATGTTACCTATTGGAGCCATTTGATTACAGCATTAAGAAACCTGATCTGGGGTGAGCTGCTACACCTGCCTAAAATTTGCAGCTTGTTTCTACCAGCACATAAGTGTGCTCATGGAATATGTGAGTAACCATCTGTACCACTGAAAATATTGTTTGTTATATTTTTAACAGTCTACACATGTAGTGCTTTTTTTCTGTGTCTCCTTTTCCATCTCCAGCATCACAGTACTACCTGAGAGGTGAGCTGCCACACCTATTTGAATCTGCAGCCTGCTACTACCAGCACATTGGTGTGCTTGTGAAGTGTGTGAGTACCCATTTGGCTCTACTACTGTTATCACTGATTTTTATATCTGTTGATCCTACACATGAGGCGCCCCTCTATTTTCTTCTATTCCACATAGGGCGTTGAGCATTATATCAATCCATTGGTCTTAAAAGTTTGGTTTGTTGTGCAGGAATAGAATTCCTTGCCCTCAACCAGATAGTCACAAGCTTTACATCTCCCATCACCACATTTATAGGTACCCTGAACACTTAACCATGAAGATGGTTTCTTTGTAGATGGTAATAAGGTCGGGGATAGTATATTGCCTAATGTCATATTTTTGGAGTATATACATTTAAATCCTTTAGTTACAACTTCCTTAAGGGCTTTGTCCCCATAGAGTATTGGAAAATATTTCCTTAGGATGTCAAAAATATCATAATATTCAGATGAGTATTTGGTGATAAACATGGTTCTGTCATCGGTTTTGTCCTTGATTCTGTGCTCTAGGGCCTCCCGTCTACTAACCCCAGCCACTTCCTTAGCCACATTCCTCACCATTTCCGGTCGGTATCCTCTCTCTATTAGTCTATTGACCATACAGTTACTTTCTTTTGCATAGTCTTGGTCTGAGCTGCATAAACGTCTAGTCCGTAACAACTGTCCTCTTGCTATTCCCTTAAAAACATGTTTAGGGTGTGAACTTTTATGATGCAGGAGTGTGTTGCCTGATATCGATTTTCTATACAATCTAGAGGTTATCAAGCCAGTTTGAGGATCACCCACTAAAGTCACATCCAAAAAATTGATAGATGTTCTGTTCCATTCACAGGTAAATTGTACCCCATTGTCGCAGGAGTTCAGGTATTGTACAAAATTCTCTGCATCTACCTTGTCTGATGACCATATAATTAAAAGGTCATCTATGAAGTGTTTAAATAGGGAGATATGTCTTCTGAAGGGGTTGCTATCTGCATAGACAAAGGTTCTTTCCAGCCAGCCCATGAAGATGTTAGCATATGAGGGGGCAAATTTTGCCCCCATGGCTGTCCCTTGTCTCTGAAGATAGCAAACCCCTTCAAACAAGAAATAATTGTGTTCCAACAAATATAAGGTGACTCTGAGAATATATTGTGTGGCCTCGCTGTCAATACCATAGATAGGTTCTAGAAAATATTTGATGGCTCTTATTCCCATTTCTTTTGGTATGCTCGAATACAAGGCCACCACATCTATGGTAAGCCAGCTGGATTCTGGAGACCAATGAACTTGCTCTATTATTTCCAATAGGTGAGTGGTGTCCTTAATATGGCTGTGCAATGTCACCACTATAGGCTGCAGTATGGCATCTAGCCACTCTGACAAAGGTTCCAGAAGGGAACCTATGCCAGACACAATTGGTCTACCTTTTACATTTGTTAAACCCTTGTGGACTTTTGGTAGATGGTGAAAGATGGGGGTAACAGGATTACTCACATATAGATAGTTCAAAGTCTCTGTATCTATAAATCCCCCACCTACACCATCGTCCAACAAGTCATATAGCTCTCTTTGGAACCTATTTACAGGGTTAAATGTAAGTGTGGTATATGTATTAGGATCTTCAAGCTGTCTTAGTGCTTCAGCGATATATGTGTCTTTATTAAGGACCACTATACTTCCCCCCTTATCAGAGTTTTTGATTATTATTGATTTATTATTCTTAAGTTTACTGAGTGCCTCCTTTTCTTTAAGGGATAGATTGTGTGAATTAGTTGTGTTAGATTGATGTAATAACGTGAGATCTTCCACAACATGCTTATGGAATAATTCTAATGCCTGACCCCTGCTATGTATGGGATAGAATTGAGTTGTTTCTTTAAATCTAGGAAATGAGGGTGAGGTGGTAAAAACATTGGGATCATTTGATTCTACATATAAATCCTCTAATGCCGTTACATCACACACTTCAGAAAATGAGGAAGTGATATTCCGCAAAGGCCTCAGAACAGGGTCTGATTCTGGATTTTTAATGGTATTGGTTAGAAAATGTTTACGTAGGGTAAGTTTTCTAATAAATCTGTTGACATCAATAATAGTGTTAAATAGATTAAATCTATTATCTGGGCAAAACCCAAGACCATAGTTAAGAACCTTAGTTTCCGTTTCACTCAGAGCATAAGATGAAAGGTTAATCACACTATTTACTGGGGGCGGTTTACCATTTTGTTTTCCCTCAGTGTGTACCTGTGTTTTTTGTTTGGGAACTCTTTCCCTCCTCCTGTCAGTGGCTTCAAAGCAGGCCGAAAAACCTGCACTTGATCTTTAGGTTTGGTATTGTCTATAGTGTCACTCTCCCTGTTGTTAGATGGAGCACTCTCTAATCGTCTATGTGTTATTACTTTAGGTCTTGCCCCCTGATCAAATATTTTTGGGGTATCGTCAGTAGTCATGTTGGTTTGTGTGGATAAAATTTCACTAGGGCCCTGATCTGAATGTCCTATTTCACTCTCTGAGAGTGAATAATCCTCACCAGAAGTGGATGCCGCACATGATGACTGATCATCATCTGTGGTATCCAGCTCAACAAAGGTCACTTTTTTCTTTTTCTGTTGTCTCCTTTTGTGTTTATATGGAGTTTTATCATTTGTTGACTTTTCAATTGTGTTATCATTAGTAATGGCAAGTGTATTAGAGGAATTTGTCACACCTGTTGTTTTTCTGTTCATGTTACGTCTATTCCTATTCCTTCTGGGTCTGTACCAAATGAATACTTTGTTTTCCTGGTAATCTCTCTGGTCCCTTAAGAGTTTAGTGTGTTTAGTATGAATTAATTCCTTCCTAGAAGACTCCACAACCTCTGCCAACATTTTATCAAATTCCCTATACTCCGCAATCCCTTTGTAATTATTTAATTCTGACTGTAACTTAACAATATAATTTCTGACCGCTTGTAATTGCTCTGCTTTATATCTTGCCAAGGTGCCCATGAGCCTAAGTGAACATCTGACAAAATACCATTCCACTCTTTAACAAAATCATCATTATTTGTCACTTCAAAATTGGGAAATTTCTTAACCCTTAGTCCCCTTGGGATCATCCCCAGATCTAAGTATTTCCCAATGATCCAGGTATCCAGTTTGAGACGTATTTCTTTAAGTCTTAATATTTCCAGGGAATAGAACATATCCCCTAGTTTGACATCTTGTGATTCAGTCTGAAAAAAGTCTTCTAACTCCAAACCCTCAAAATCAGAGTCATTAAGCGGTAAAAGATAATAGTATCTGTTAGTGTCCTGTGTTTCCATGTTGGTGTTATACATAAAACACACAAATATTTATTATATTAGCTGCAATAATAATAAATGGTGAAGTAATCCACTCAGAATATACAAATATGTTAATAAGGAAGGGAGGCCCTTACAGGGCATGATGCATTCGTATTTTCCCTATTATTATTCCTGTATATGCTTTTGCACAAATGAGATATTTTAATAACAAAATTAATGTATAGTATATAACTACTTTATGCTGTGCAGGACCTCTTCTTTACTTACTTAATATTTCACCATTGTGATTTGTACATATATAACAACTGTAAATAATTATCTAGCTCTAGTAGCCTTCAAGTACACCATGAGTTAAATATATTATAATTCCAAAATCTCCTTTTTCTTTCAACCAATCAGAGAATAGTACACCCTTTTTAAACTACCTCAATTTTAAGGTGTAACAGGTTTACGATTACGGCAGACAGCCGAAACTAGTCAGACCTTCTACCATTGTTCTATGTTTCCTGCTGCTGGAATTTTTATTGTTTGTATAATAAAGATGAACTTTTAACCGGAGGAGGTTTGCGCTTCTTCTTTCTTTGCTATTTATCAGTGATGCTATTACTTCCACGGAAGAACAGAACAAAGAGGGACCGTTTTGGTTTTAGCAGTGATAGCGAATACAGATTTCCGGTTTGTAGCGTATACAGACTTCCGGTTTGTAGCTGTATCTCAATGCGCATGCGTATTTGAGTCCGATGATGTCACTGGGCGCTCCGTGCACGAGTTTTATAGTGAAGGAGAAGCAGTCGATAACAAAGGAGGGGAACCTATTAGGAGGAGTTATACGGCCATGTTTAAAACATGGAATAAAAACTTTTTTTATGGAGATGTTGGTAAGCGAATATTAAAAAAAACGGATGCAGGGTATCATTCGAATTGTAATATGGAGATTGTACATATGGGCTAACGTTTTATTAGGTGTAGACTGTCCCTTTAACGTTTTCGGAGTTGCCCCCGTCCTCAGACCAACAGAACACATACAAATCTCACCTATTTACCAGGAATCCCATCACCGTGAAATCTTAATCAGCTGTGCCCCCGCACGTCTACCAAGCGCAACTGCGCATGCGCAAACATGCTACGGAACCCAGCTGAGGACAAGAATAGCCTTAAGTAAAACTGTCACCATAGCAACACCACCGTGAATAACCTCAGCGGATTAAAAACAAACATGATCACCAATAGAACACATTGTGCATTAATGCCAAATATATGTACTATATCTATACACATGAGGAGCAGCGTAATACAAAACAACCACTTCCTAAAGACACAGATGTACCGCAGCCAGCCAGACGTTGCCTAGCAACCAGATGTCAACACAAATCCTCTGCATTCAATGTGACACTAACACAATGTGACACTACCATACCATATACCATTCACAGCATATTTACATTGGTCACAGCATATTTACATTACACCCCACAACGGAGCCAAAGTCACATCACCAATGTTAAAGGGACAGTCTACACCAGAATTTGTATTGTTTAAAAAGATAGATAATCCCTTTATTAACCATTCCCTGGTTTTGCATAACCACCACTGTTATATTAATATATGTTTTACCTCTGTGATTACCTTGTATCTAAGCCTCTGCAGACTGCCCCTTATCTCAGTACTTTTGACAGACATGCAATTTAGCCAATCAGTGCAGACTCCTAAATAACCCCACGGGAGTGAGCACAATGTTATCTATATGACACACATGAACTAGTACTGTCTAACTGTGAAAAACTTTCAAAATGCTCTGAGCTCAGAGGCGGTTTTCAACGGTTTAGAAATCAGTTTGAGCTTAGCTAGGTTTAGCTTTTCAAAAATACCACCAAGGGAAAAAAGTAAATTTGATGATAAAAGTAAATTGGAGTTGTTTAAAATTGCATGCCCTATCTGAATCATGAAAGTTTAATTTTGACTAGACTATCCCTTTAAATATCATGCACTCCACTAATTTTCAGCCGTACCCATCTCACATACGCCAACTCACAAATCACCTTTTAAAACTGATCAAATACAATAATACCAAAATACAGACCCTATAGAAGTCATCCGACCAACCACATCATCTCCACATTTAAAAAACAACTTACATCTGTTGCCTAGCACACACATAACCGACCTGCACTCTATACTTACTGCTGTGCGACTTCTTTATTTGTACAAAACTACCAATGCTGCAAACATTTTTGGCTGTAACCAAATCAATTGATAATTGTACCATACTGAAGGACAAGTAAGACCACCTGCACATCCCATACGCCAAACACACTACAACACAAACAATGCCACATTTACACAACATCCACAAACCCAATTAAACACCAAGCATACATCCATAATTTTACAACACCCCCTCAGTCATCAGTCTCCATGGTAACAAATTCAGCAACCAGTATACCAAACCATTTGTACGAAAAGGGAGTTAATTCAATAAAAACACCAGGAACTACTACCTGCCTCACCCTAATATCACAATCCAATCAAATACCACACTCACCCTAAAAACAAACACTCACACTACCGTCAACACTACAAACATACACCTAAACAATTCATACAACCCCACCACAAACCACAACATGAGAAAAGGAACTCCGTACGTAATAATCTTACGAGATTGGAACGAGTGACCTTAAAGGGTTTACAGTCGAATCATATGTTGGTGATCAGGGAGGCCGATAAAGGGGGTGCCCTGGTACTCCAGAATTACTCAGATTATAAGGCAGAGATTGTTGCTCAACTCTCTGATGGTAACACATCGCAAATTACCCAGGGACCCCACAAAGGTCTTCAAAGATGAGATAGACACCTTTGTGAACCATCTGTTACAGGTGGAGGTGGTAGACAAACAAGTGAGGGATTATTTGTTGACTGAGTATCCGATTGTACCGTGATTTACACCATCCCTAAGGTCCATAAAGACCCCGTACATCCCCCTGGCAGACCCATTGTCTCGGCCAGGGGTTCGATTTTACAACCATTGGCTATGTATGTGGACTCTCTTCTTCAACCACTTGTACAGAATGTTCCTTCATTCCTGTTGGATTCAATTGAATTAATAAGATTGCTACAGGATTGGGACAGGTTCAACACAACGGATGTGCTGGTCACCCTGGATGTGACCAGCCTCTATACGATTAGACCGCATGACCTGGGCATGACAGCTGTCAAGAAGCAATTGCTCAAGAGTCCATATATTGGACCACCTGTTGACGTGATCTTACACTTACTTGATTTCTGTTTAAGGTATAACTACTTTAAATTTGAAAAATAATTTTATTTACAAATTTTGGGCACTGCGATGGGGTCCAATTTGTTTATGGCAGACTTTGAATTAGAACAGACCTACTTGTTCCAGGATGACAGGATTAAATTGTTTCAACGGTACATTGATGATCTCTTCATCATCTGGGGTGGCACCCAGGAGGATCTCCTACAATGGTTTGATGAACTTAATGAGACAAATTCCAGAGTACAATTTAAAATTACATCTAGTAGTGAATCTGTGGACTTCCTTGACTTGAGAATTTCTAAAGGTACCGGAAGGTTCTGTACTACTTTGTTTAAGAAGCCAACTGACAGGAATTCTTTACTGGAAATATCCAGTTGCCACCCACGTAGCTTGAAAAAGGCACTTCCTCGCTCCCAGTTTAAATGAGTTGTAAGAAACAACACAGATGATCAGCAAAAATGCATTCAATTGAAGGAGATGCACAACCGTTTCAAGGAACGGGGATATGGAAATGTCTATACTAAGGAGGCACTACAGGAGGCCTTACAGATGACCCAGAATCAAGCTCTGTCAAAACAGAATCGTGATGAAGGAGCAACACGGATGTTATTCAGCACAACTTTTGCACCAGAAAGAATCCAGTTTGCAGCTACATTGAAGGATAACTGGGACATTGTTGCAAGTGACAAGTCACTCCCCTTTGGTCACATGGAAGGCCCTATCGTTGGCTTTAGACGTGGCAGTTCTTTGAAAGATCTACTTCTACGACCTGACAATAGGGATAGTTATAATCCTCAAACATGGTTAAATCTGAAGAAGATGGGATGTTTTTGTTGCAGTGGTTGCACTACGTGTAGAGGCCTGATGTAAAGTTCCAACTTCATCCATCCTTGGAACAACAGAAAGTTCTTTATTCGGCATAGAGTGACCTGCACTACTACCCACGTAGTATATCTGCTACACTGTCCGTGTGGCAGGTTCTATGTGGGTAAGACTCAAGATGACCTTCGTACCAGGATGGCTAATCATAGATCAGCAATCCGGAGTGCCATTAAAAATGGCGACTCTGAACAACCTGTGGCGAGGCATTTTGCTCAGAATGGTCATGGAGTATACGATCTATGATATATCATCATTGACCATGTCCCAGCACCGCAGAGAGGGGGAGACAGGTCAAGACGTTTATTGCAAAAGGAGCTGCAATGGATTTATGTTCTGGACACTATGCACCCAAAGGGTCTGAATATGTCCATGGATTACCAGTGCTTCCTCTAAAATGATTTATAACATCTGATTAAGTGATCTCTTAACTGTTTAGTTCCAGTAGCATACTAACTATGTTGTGTTTATGGTTACTGCTATGGTATTGGTTGACCTATGCAGTATTGTGATACCAATGGGTCTTTGTATGTTAAGTTATGGGGTGAAAGGCATTGTGAGGTTGTTAGTAGAATGGTTTTAATTGAATGATAGTTTGGGTGTGTGGGTTTGGGTTAGGTCTGTATGGGATGTTTGGGTTGATGATTGTTGTGAGTTTGGTTGAGTGAGTTAGCAGTTTATTTGGTAGCTGCGTGGTCCAGGTGAATGGTGAATTGGTGAGGTGGTTTGTGGTGGGGTTGTATGAATTGTTTAGGTGTATGTTTGTAGTGTTGACGGTAGTGTGAGTGTTGGATTGTGATATTAGGGTGAGGCAGGTAGTAGTTCCTGATGTTTTTATTGAATTAACTCCCTTTTAGTACAAAAGGTTTGGTATACTGGTTGCTGAATTTGTTACCATGGAGACTGATGACTGAGGGGGTGTTGTAAAATTATGGATGTATGCTTGGTGTTTAATTGGGTTTGTGGATGTTGCATAAATGTGGCATTGTTTGTGTTGTAGTGTGTTTGGCGTATGGGATGTGCAGGTGGTCTTACTTTTCCTTTAGTATGGTACAATTACCAATTGATTTGGTTACAGGCAAAAATGTTTGCAGCATTGGTAGTTTTGTACAAATAAAGAAGTTATTCTATTATTAGCACGGCAGTAAGTATAGAGTGCAGGTCGGTTATGTGTGTGCTAGGCAACAGATGTAATTTGCTTTTTAAATGTGGAGATGATGTGGTTGGTCGGATGACTTCTATAGGGTCTGCATTTTGGTATTATTGTATTTGATCAGTTTTAAAAAGGTGATTTGTGAGTTGGCGTATGTGAGATGGGTACGGCTGAATATGAGTGGAGTGCATGATATTTAACATTGGTGATGTGACTTTGGCTCCGTTGTGGGGTGTAATGTAAATATGCTGTGACCAATGTAAATATGCTGTGACCGGTATATGGTATGGTATTTTCAGTTCTTTCAGTGAGTGTCACATTGAATGCAGAGGATTTGTGTTGACATCTGGTTGCTAGGCAACGTCTGGCTGGCTGCTGTATATCCGTGTCTTTAGGAAGTGGCTGTTTTGTATTACACTGCTCCTCATGTGTATAGATTTAGTACATATATTTGGCATTAATGCTCAATGTGTTCTATTGGTGATCATGTTTGTTTTTAATCCGCTGACATTATTCACGGTGGTGTTGTTATGGTGACGGTTTTAATTGAGGCTATTCTTGTTCTCAGCTGGGTTCCGTAGCATGTTTGCGCATGCACAGTTGCACTTGGTAGATGTGCAGGGGCACAGCTGATCAAGATTTCCCGGTGATGGGTTTCCTGGTAAATAGGTGAGCTTTGTATGTGTTCTGTTGGTCTGAGGACGGGGGCAACCCCAAAAACGTTAACTTGAAAATAAAGTATTTGAAAGTATTATGGTGAGTGCCTCCCTTCGCCTGCTTTATATGTATTTCATTTGAAATGCACCCCGGATGATGAACTGTTGACAAAGTGAGTGCTGGTACCCCTTTGCATATATATATATATATATATATATATATATATATATAAAATTACATTCTAGTTTACTACCCCTTTATGCAAGGACTTTCCAGATGCAAGGAGGCATTACATGTTCATAACATGTTATACTCTCATACTAAGATTGCTCAGTGTTTGAAATGAGACAGGTTAACTTAAAACTGTTCAGTTTACACTACAGCTGACTTCATTTTGAAATACATACCAACAAGCCTAAATCCTGCATTTAACCAGATCTAATGGTATGAGTACCACAGCTTATGGTTCCACCAAGACCATATAGAGTACAGCATTCTCAAAATCCATAAATACAGCTGACAGATGGGAACATTTGTACACTATATTGCTGCTCTTGATTGGGGAAAAATCAAACAACATATGTCAACCTTTTAAAAGTAAAAGTACTTTTCTTCATCTAGCCATCTACCCAGATCATTAATGTACAATTTTGAATTCACAGAATTATTTTTGTTTGCACATTTACAAATATGATTCTTTAAAAAGTGATCTCTTAATTTCTGTAATTTTTTATCATGCATGTCACACACTGTTGATTTAGGGGATGCAAGGTGCATAAATGTTTCCTCCTGTGAGTGTTTCTGTGGGTGTCTGTGTTTATGTCTTTGTGCTTTGGTTTGTGTCTCTATGAATGTGTATGCATTTTTTTCTGTGGATCTCTTTCTGTGAGGGTGGGTGTGTATGTCTTTGTGCATTTTCTGTGAATGTCTGTGAGGGTGTGTGCATATGTCTTTGAGCTTTTTCTATGGGTGTCTCTGTGAGGGCGTGTGTATGTTTGTCTGTATTTTTTCTCTGGATGCCTCTGTGAGGGTGTGTATGTCTGTGTTTTCTGTGGATGACTCTGTGAGGGTGTGTGTGTATGTATGTATGTCTGTGTTTTCTGTGGATGTCTCTGTGAGGGTGTGTGTTTTCTCTGGGTGTCTCTGTGAGGGTGTGTGTATGTCTTTGCGTATTTTCTGTGGATATCTCTGTGAGGGTGTGTGTATATGTATGTCTTTCTGTGTGTTTTCTGTGGGTGTCTCTGTGTGTGTGTGTATGTGTGTGTATATGTATTTGTGTGTTTTCTGAGGCTGTCTCTGTTGGTGTTTCCTTGGGTGTATGTGCAAGTTTGAATTTGTGTGTGTGTCCATTGTCTGTTCCTTTTTAGGACATTTTCACCTTACTACTGATTATTCACCTCTTTCTACAGACTTTGAGACTAATGAGACCTTTCCGGAAGTCACCAAACTACCATTTAACCTTTTTTAAATTATTGTTTAGGCAGTTCAGGGCCCTTCCTTTCAGCCACTGCATGCTGTTGTCATCATTTAGTTGTCATCTTTCTTTACAAAAAGATAATCAGAACTCCATATTTTGAGCGCAAGATCTCTAACATCCACCAGCTCCGTAATGTCATCATGGAGTGGTGGAAGAGGACTCCAGTGGTAACCTGTGAAGCACTGGTGAACTCCATGCCCAAGAGGGTTAAGGCAGTGCTGGAAAATAATGGTGGCCACACAAAATATTGACACTTTGGGCCCAATTTGGACATTTCCACTTAGGGGTGCACTCCCTTTTGTTGCCAACGGTTTAGACAATAATGTCTGTGTGTTGAGTTATTTTGAGGGGACAGCACATTTACACTGTTATACAGGCTGTACACTCACTAATTTACATTGTAGCAAAGTGTAATTTCTTCAGTGTTGTCACATGAAAAGGTATAATAAAATATTTGTAAAAATGTGAGGGGTGTACTCACTTTTGTGGGATACTGTGTATGTATGTATATATGTATATGTGTGTATGTATGTATATATATATACTGTATATATATATATATATATATATATA
This sequence comes from Bombina bombina, assembly GCF_027579735.1. Taxonomy (NCBI): domain Eukaryota; kingdom Metazoa; phylum Chordata; class Amphibia; order Anura; family Bombinatoridae; genus Bombina; species Bombina bombina. Next base: position 261,254,710 of record NC_069506.1, read on the forward strand.
TATATATATATATGTATATATATATATATATATACACACAGAGAGAAATGCACTCACAGGAACGAACAACCAGCTCAATACCATTGTTAGCCTGTTCTATGGCGATTTACCACCTGGGTGCAACTTCTTTTAGCCCAGCAATGCTTTTCACAGAGTAGAACTTTCCTGTAGTATATCAGTCTGATCCCGCCTATTACAGTCAGTCCAGCACCGAAATACCAGGCAACTCCTCTCTGAACAAGGAACAAAGCAACCCCAGACGATCGTTTCGGCCTTCATTGGGCCTCGTCAGTGAGTGTGAGGATTTATTATGTGATTAATGAGAACCCAGTTGTATCTACTCCACTCAGTCTCACACCAAACCTAGGTACCTTGATAAACTAGGAACCTTATTTTGCTCATTGACTGAGGGTGACCTGTTTAGGTCAAAAGTAAATTACAACTAACTTTAGTTGCAGGAGATATGCACAACAATGTGTTTAAAGTTTAATACTATGTATGTGCTAATACTCTCCAAATTAACAGAATAGATAATTGCTAAATAATAGATAATCTCTTTGGAGAATGTGAAAAATTATCAACTTTATGTAATTGAAGCTCTGTTAGTATCTCTTCATATGGAATGTAGCATATCACTCAGATACAAAACTTGAATGTTTAGGGTAGTATAGTTCATATGCAAACTTATTTGTAGATACAGCAGGATTGTTATAGCATTATATTATATGAGAAATAACCAGGTTATATGCAGGAGATGTTATGCAAACTTTCCAGAAGTAACGTATATGTAGAAGATTGATTTGTTAGTTTATACAGTCTTTGGAATAATATGATATTAGCGTTACTACGGCAATAACTTTATGTAAAGTACGATACCCATGACTTCATGACCAGCGTGTACTTGTGGAGTCTTTGCTAGCTGGCGAATAAGTTGTCCTGAGATGCAGAGTTGAATCCGACAAGAGAGTGAAGCTGCGACACTGACTCCCGGAGTGTTGATGACGTCAGACGCCGAACTACTGCAGACACGCTGTATGTCAGTTAGCGTTGCTGAACAGAGAATGGTGTCCTGTAATTGAAAAGAACTTTGCAGATTGAAGGTTAGCAAACACTTGATGAAATAGAGAGAGCTTCTTGAAAGTTATGTTCACTCCTCATGCGAATCAAATTACCAAGCACAGTTGAATTATAGAGGAGGGCTTATAAAGGCATAACGGTCATGTGATATTATGTTTAAAGGGACAGTCAAACGTGGAAATCATGAAGTGTAGAGAGAGAGAATTACTGTGATATGACAGGACACCCCCCTTAACGATCTGCTCCGCAGATCAGGGTTTGGGACGGTCTGGATGTCTGCGATGAAATAGAGAAACCAATCTAGGGGCTGATAAGTTAGTGGATGGTTCCCAAGAATCCTCTTCAGATGTATAATTATTCCACCGGACTAAATACTGTAGAGAATTCTTATAGAATCTAGAATCTAGAATGGATTCAACTTCGTATGAAACTTCATCCTCAATGAGTGTCAGAACTTGAGTTGTCAAGACTTGATCTCTGACTGGAACATAAGGTTTCAAAAGGGATACATGAAATGTTGGATGTATCTTAAAAGAATTCGGTAGTTGTAAAGTGACAGCATTAGCATTAACAATCCTAATAATTTTGTAAGGACCAATAAACAGAGAACCAAGCTTTTTACTGGGAATGTGAAGCTTCAAGTGTTTAGAAGACAGCCAAACTAGATCTCCCACCTTATAATCAGGAGGTTTCGTTCTCCTTAAGTCGTAATAACGTTTTTGCTTTTCTTGAGATTGTAGTAAAATCTGTTTTAGTTGAATGAATCCTTCAGCAATCGTATTCACTGTGTCATTTACCAAAGGGCAAGAACTTTCTGATCTTTGAAGAAGATGATAAGAGGGATGAAACCCATAGTTAATGAAAAATGGAGTTGTATTAGTAGATGAATTAATGGTGTTATTGTAGGAGAATTCAGCAGTAGGTAAAAGAGAAGACCAGTTGTCTTGTTGAAATGTACAGTAGCATCTTAGATATTGCTCTAAACTCTGATTTGTCCTTTCGGTCTGACCGTTTGTTTGAGGATGGTAAGCTGAACTCAAACGGCGATCAATATGCAAACTAGAACAGAGTTGTGTCCAAAATCGAGAGGTAAATTGTGTACCCCTGTCGGTCGTAATAGAATTAGGTAACCCATGCAATCTGACAATATGTTTGATGAACAATTCAGCTGTTTCTGAAGCTGTTGGTAAAGTGTGAATAGGTATAAAATGTGCCATTTTTTAAAAGAGATCCACAACAACCAGGATGACTGTGTTGTTAGAAGAGGGAGGTAGATCGACAATGAAGTCTAGGGCAATATCTTGCCAAGGTCTGTCAGCGATTGGAAGAGATAGAAGTAAACCATAAGGGTGAATTCTTTGAGATTTACATTTGGTACATACAGCACACCCTTGTATGTATTGTTTAACAGACTGAATCATATGTGGCCACCAGAAATCCCTTTGAATTAAATGAAGAGTTTTCTTGAAACCAGGGTGTCCTGAAAGTGGAATATCATGAGCCATAGCTAAAATGTCATTCCTAAGAGATTCTGGAACATACAGTGCATGACCATGGTAGAAAAATCCATCATTACCTTTATGAATTCTGGAATCATTAATCAATGGATCATTCTGTTGTTGTTCTTTAAAAATAGATGTTTTCCCCACTAAAAGGCCGATGAATTTTTCTGGTGGTATTATTGAGTTTAGTTCAGAACTCTCAGTTAATGGAGTTGGATATCTAGATAGAGCATCTGCCTTTGTATTTCTTACTCCTGGACGATAAGTGATTAGAAAATTAAATCTAGTAAAGAATAAACTCCATTTGACTTGTCTGGAAGAAAGACTTTTATTAGTTTTTAGATATTGTAGATTACGATGATCTGTAAATATGATGATTGGAAATCTTGCCCCTTCTAGTAGATGTCTCCAAAATTCAAATGCAGCCTTGATGGCTAGAAGTTCTTTTTCCCCAATTGGGTAATTAATTTCGGCAGAATTCATAACCCGAGAATAATATGCGACAGGATGAAGCATGTTAGTAGAAGAATCTCTTTGAGACAGAATGGCTCCTATTGCAAATTCGGATGCATCTACTTCTAATGTATATTGTTTCGATGGATCTGGGAATTGTAGGATTGGAGCGGTAATGAAACTATGTTTGAGAGCATTGAAAGAGTCATCTGCCTGTTGGTTCCAGTGGTATTTGTGGTTCTTTCGGGTGAGTAGTGTGAGAGGTTTTGCGATAGTAGAGAAACCATTAATACATTTTCTATAAAAATTTGAGAATCCTAAGAACCTCTGGAGCTCTTTCTTATTTTTTGGAATAGGCCAGTTAGTGATAGCTTGTACTTTGTTGTCCTCCATGGATATTCCTTTTGGTGAAATATGATACCCCAGGAAAGAAATAGTATCAGAATTGAATATACATTTTTCTACCTTAGCATATAAGTTGTTCTGTCTTAATCTTGAAAGAACTGTTCTGACATGTTGTATGTGATCCTCTTTGGAATTTGAATAGATGAGAATATCGTCCAAATAAATGACAATGTATGTGTCGAGTAAATCTTTGAAAACATCATTAATAAAAAACTGAAAAGTTGCAGGTGCATTGCACAAACCAAAAGGCATAACACAATACTCGTAGAGACCATACCTTGTACGAAAGGCAGTTAACCATTCATCACCTTTGCAAATTCTAATTAAATTATATGCACCTCTTAAATCCAGTTTGGTGAAAATGGTAGCACCCTGTAACCTCTCTATGAGTTCTGGAATAAGAGGTAAAGGATATCTATTTTTTATTGTACAGTTGTTCAGTTGTCTATAGTCAATTATAGGCCTGAGACTGTCATCTTTATTCTTCACGAAAAAGATTCCGGCACCAGCTGAAGATGTAGAAGGCCGAATAAAACCTTTTTTTTAGATTTTCCTCAAGATATCCTTTGAGATGAAGCAGTTCTGGTTCAGAGAGTGGATATATACGACCATAAGGAATTTTACTGTTTGGTTTTAAATCGATAGGACAGTCGTAAGGTCTGTGAGGAGGTAGAGATTGAGCCTCAACCTTATCAAAAACATCATTAAAATCTGAGTACTCTGTAGGTATATTTGTCATATCGACCTGTAATAGAGTTTGTGTTTGTGTACAGTGTGTTTTACAATATGGTGAGTCAAAGGAAATAGAACCACTATTCCATGAGATGGTTGGTTGATGTTTCTTTAGCCATGAGAGTCCTAGAATTATGGGGTATAAAGGAGAATGAATAACCTCGAAGGTACACAATTCAGAGTGACCTGATGAAAATGCTAATGATAATGGAACTGTATGATGGGTAACAGGACCTGAATTGATAAAAGAACCATCAACGACTCGAATAGGTAATGCAATTAATTTTTTAATTATGGGAATCTTGTGATTTTCAACAAAAGAAGAATGAATGAAATTATTAGTTGCTCCTGAATCGATTACCACCTGGGCTTTAAGTTGATGTTGATCCCACTGTAGACAAACAGAAAGAGTAAAATGAGATGAGTTTTTTGTAACAGTCTCATTTAAATGAACTATCTCTTGCTTACCCTTTTTTGATTTTAACAGAATTGGACACTCCTTTACTCCGTGATCTTTAGCAGCACAATATAAACAAAGATTATGTTGTCTTCGTCTGGCCTTTTCTTCCGGTTTAAGAGGACCTTTGACAAAGCCTATCTCCATAGGCTCATCAGTTGATCGGACAGTGGAAACTGAATGAGAGCTATAGGATTTCTTGGTAGATAATTCTGATGACCCTCTTTCAATCTTCCTTTCCCTCAAACGACGATCAATAGATATAGACAAAGTCATAAGATTTTCTAAGTCCTTAGGAATAACTACACGTGCCAATTCATCTTTTAGAGAATCCGCTAATCCAATACGAAATTGATTTGTCAAAGCTGGGTTATTCCACTGTGTGTCAGGTGCCCACCTTTTGAAGTCAGTTATATATTCTTCTACAGGGCGTCGACCTTGTCGCAAATTTCTGATCGAATTTTCTGCTGAAGCTTGTTTGTCATGATCTTCATATAGTAAGGACATGGCATTAAAAAATGATTCTAATGAGTTTAAGATGGGATCTTCTTTCTCATAGTATGCATTTGCCCATGCCTTGGCTTCACCAGTGAGATAAGAAATTACCGTTAGAACTTTAACCCTTTCGGTAGGATAGGTTCTTGGTTTCAGTGAAAATAATAAAGTACAAGAATTTTTAAAGTCTCTAAATTGAGTCCTGTCTCCAGAAAATCTTTCAGGTGGACATATTTGTGGCTCAGGGGAAACAAGAGGTGATGGTAAAGTTTGAGCAGGTACATGATCCCTAATGTATTTTCGTAATTCCTGATTTTCAACTTGGAGGTCCCTAAGACCCTGGATCATTATATCCATATTTTGAGAAAAGGTTCCAACACGGTTGGATAATTCAGTAACATCCATTATAGATACAAGTGGGTTAAAATGGCTTGGTAATATGTGAGGATTTATTATGTGATTAATGAGAACCCAGTTGTATCTACTCCACTCAGTCTCACACCAAACCTAGGTACCTTGATAAACTAGGAACCTTATTTTGCTCATTGACTGAGGGTGACCTGTTTAGGTCAAAAGTAAATTACAACTAACTTTAGTTGCAGGAGATATGCACAACAATGTGTTTAAAGTTTAATACTATGTATGTGCTAATACTCTCCAAATTAACAGAATAGATAATTGCTAAATAATAGATAATCTCTTTGGAGAATGTGAAAAATTATCAACTTTATGTAATTGAAGCTCTGTTAGTATCTCTTCATATGGAATGTAGCATATCACTCAGATACAAAACTTGAATGTTTAGGGTAGTATAGTTCATATGCAAACTTATTTGTAGATACAGCAGGATTGTTATAGCATTATATTATATGAGAAATAACCAGGTTATATGCAGGAGATGTTAAGCATGCAAACTTTCCAGAAGTAACGTATATGTAGAAGATTGATTTGTTAGTTTATACAGTCTTTGGAATAATATGATATTAGCGTTACTACGGCAATAACTTTATGTAAAGTACGATACCCATGACTTCATGACCAGCGTGTACTTGTGGAGTCTTTGCTAGCTGGCGAATAAGTTGTCCTGAGATGCAGAGTTGAATCCGACAAGAGAGTGAAGCTGCGACACTGACTCCCGGAGTGTTGATGACGTCAGACGCCGAACTACTGCAGACACGCTGTATGTCAGTTAGCGTTGCTGAACAGAGAATGGTGTCCTGTAATTGAAAAGAACTTTGCAGATTGAAGGTTAGCAAACACTTGATGAAATAGAGAGAGCTTCTTGAAAGTTATGTTCACTCCTCATGCGAATCAAATTACCAAGCACAGTTGAATTATAGAGGAGGGCTTATAAAGGCATAACGGTCATGTGATATTATGTTTAAAGGGACAGTCAAACGTGGAAATCATGAAGTGTAGAGAGAGAGAATTACTGTGATATGACAGTGAGGTGTAGCAGTATTCCTCTAAGCACACTGAGCAAAGAGTCCACGTCTGGTTTCCCCTTTTTCCCATAGGGAGACTAAATACACACAGAGAGAAATGCACTCACAGGAACGAACAACCAGCTCAATACCATTGTTAGCCTGTTCTATGGCGATTTACCACCTGGGTGCAACTTCTTTTAGCCCAGCAATGCTTTTCACAGAGTAGAACTTTCCTGTAGTATATCAGTCTGATCCCGCCTATTACAGTCAGTCCAGCACCGAAATACCAGGCAACTCCTCTCTGAACAAGGAACAAAGCAACCCCAGACGATCGTTTCGGTCTTCATTGGGCCTCGTCAGTGAGGTGTAGCAGTATTCCTCTAAGCACACTGAGCAAGGAGTCCACGTCTGGTTTCCCCTTTTTCCCATAGGGAGACTAAATACACACAGAGAGAAATGCACTCACAGGAACGAACAACCAGCTCAATACCATTGTTAGCCTGTTCTATGGCGATTTACCACCTGGGTGCAACTTCTTTTAGCCCAGCAATGCTTTTCACAGAGTAGAACTTTCCTGTAGTATATCAGTCTGATCCCGCCTATTACAGTCAGTCCAGCACCGAAATACCAGGCAACTCCTCTCTGAACAAGGAACAAAGCAACCCCAGATGATCGTTTCGGCCTTCATTGGGCCTCGTCAGTGAGGTGTAGCAGTATTCCTCTAAGCACACTGAGCAAGGAGTCCACGTCTGGTTTCCCCTTTTTTCCATAGGGAGACTAAATACACACAGAGAGAAATGCACTCACAGGAACGAACAACCAGCTCAATACCATTGTTAGCCTGTTCTATGGCGATTTACCACCTGGGTGCAACTTCTTTTAGCCCAGCAATGCTTTTCACAGAGTAGAACTTTCCTGTAGTATATCAGTCTGATCCCGCCTATTACAGTCAGTCCAGCAACAAAATACCAGACAACTCCTCTCTGAACAAGGAACAAAGCAACCCCAGACGATTGTTTCGGCCTTCATTGGGCCTCGTCAGTGAGGTGTAGCAGTATTCCTCTAAGCACACTGAGCAAGGAGTCCACGTCTGGTTTCCCCTTTTTCCCATAGGGAGACTAAATACACAATAGTATTGAGCTAGTTGTTCGTTCCTGTGAGTGTGCTTCTCTCTGTGTGTATTTAGTCTCCCTATGGGAAAAAGGGGAAACCAGACGTGGACTACTTGCTCAGTGTGCTTAGAGGAATTTTGCTACACCTCACTGACGAGGCCCAATGAAGGCCGAAACGATCGTCTGGGGTTGCTGTGTTCCTTGTTCAGAGAGGAATTGCCTGGTATTTCGGCTCTGGACTGACCGTAATAGGCGGGATCAGACTGATATACTACAGGAAAGTTCTTCTCTGTGAAAAGCTTTACTGAGCTAAAAGAAGCTGCACCCAGGTGGTAAATCGCCATAGAACAGGCTAACAATAGTATTGAGCCAGTTGTTCGTTCCTGTGAGTGTGCTTCTCTCTGTGTGCATTTAGTCTCCCTATGGGAAAAAGGGGAAACCAGACGTGGATTCCTTGCTCAGTGTGCTTAGAGGAATATTGCTACACCTCACTGATGAGGCCCAATGAAGGCCGAAACGATCGTCTGGGGTTGCTGTGTTCCTTGTTCAGAGAGGAATTGCCTGGTATTTCGGCTCTGGACTGACCGTAATAGGCGGGATCAGACTGATATACTACAGGAAAGTTCTTCTCTGTGAAAAGCATTACTGAGCTAAAAGAAGCTGCACCCAGGTGGTAAATCGACATAGAACAGGCTAACAATAGTATTGAGCCAGTTGTTCGTTCCTGTGAGTGTGCTTCTCTCTGTGTGTATTTAGTCTCCCTATGGGAAAAAGGGGAAACCAGACGTGGACTCCTTGCTCAGTGTGCTTAGAGGAATATTGCTACACCTCACTGACGAGGCCCAATGAAGGCCGAAACGATCGTCTGGGGTTGCTGTGTTCCTTGTTCAGAGAGGAATTGCCTGGTATTTTGGCTCTGGACTGACCGTAATAGGCGGGATCAGACTGATATACTACAGGAAAGTTCTTCTATGTGAAAAGCATTACTGAGCTAAAAGAAGCTGCACCCAGGTGGTAAATCGCCATAGAACAGGCTAACAATAGTATTGAGCGAGTTGTTCGTTCCTGTGAGTGTGCTTCTCTCTGTGTGTATGTATATATATATATATATATATATATATGTGTATGTATGTGTGTGTGTGTGTATATGTATATATATATATATATATATATATAATGTGTGTGTTCCAAGATTCATAACCAACCACCTAGCAATATTTAAAGTTATGGACAAACAAACACTGTGGGGGACTTTAACCTCTTAAGGACATATGACGGAATTTTTCCGTCATAAAACAATTGAGCAAACTGAAAGCTGTGTCCTTAAAGGGTTAAAAATGCATGGGACAAGCATAAGGCTATCCTACGAACTAGATAAGTTTATACTGTTAGGTAAGGTCGGGCAGACTTGCTGGGCCTATGGCTCTTATCTGCCGTCAATATCTATGTTTCTATGTTTCTATGGATCCAAAAGATGCACTTGACGTATTGTGAAAAATATTTATTTACAAATGAGTGAACATTTTTGGGGAGTAACCCCCGTCCTCAGACTCTTGTGAGAATAAAATTCTGAGGACGAGGGTTACTCCCCGAAAAAGTTCACTCATTTTTAAATAATTATTTTTCACTATACGGCGAGTGCATCTTTTGGATCCATAAAAATGTGTGAATGTGTGTTAGGGGGTGTAGTAGATTGCACAAGCACAAATATACCTCCATAAAGGATTAAATTCCTCTCTCAAAAAGTTACTCAAACACCCTCAATAGGAGTGAGTAAAAGACAGTTAGGACAAAGTCACAATACAAATCTCAAATCATATCCTGGCAGCATTTGTGGTAATTGCACAGATAGAGCTCCTTAACATGGAATGGTCCAGCATTAACTTTTATTCCTTGCTACCTGTGGCAGAAAGAGGCTATGGAGATCAGGAAATGGATATTATTTTCTCCACTGATATTACCACTTTTTCTCTGAATTAATTGTTTGATGAGATGGAGAAATAACTTGTCAAAGAACACAAGCTCCAATTTTATGTGTGGACCTTTGAGAAATATGTGAAACTGAAAATTATACCAATTGGACTAAGGCTTAACTAGTTCCCTACCTTTGAGGTTAAGGACATTGAATTTGTTGATACATGGAATACTGTGTTAACCGAATGTTCTCTCAGATTAATGCATTTATTAATTTTATATAAAACTAAATTGTTTAATAATATCAGAGATGAAATTGACCTGTTGCAATTAGAACTTAACAACAGGAAATTGGAGATAGATTACCCAAAGTTTGATGGGATTTTGAAAACTGCATTGATAGTCTAAGAATGTGATTTTAAATTTGAAGCATACAAAATATCTCAGGGATCAATCTGATTATGATAACCAATCAGTTTATGTTTGGAATCATGCCCAGATAAATCAGAATAGACGGTCTGGTAATAGGAGGGGGAGATCCAGAAGTATAAATAGAGGTAGGGGGGGATACCAAGGGCACACTAACAAGAACCCAGGACAAGGTAGAGCCTCAGACAGTGAAGTGGAGTCTGGAGAAGATACTTGGGCATCTGGAGGGGAGGAAGTACCGGTAGTGCCAAAGGGCATATTGAAGAATACACAGAAACAGGTTATTATTAAGGGTTCAGCAGGTACTTATAATACAGAGCAAGTGAGGCCCAAAGAGCACAGTACACAAAAAACTACCCCTTCCACTAGCACCATGAGTACAAAATATGTAAGCAGTGTCAATCAGCCTGCTACTGACACTATGACAAATAGCGGGGAAGACCATAGGGTATTTGAACAGGTTTTTTACCAGACCAAGGAGAAAACAGGTATACGTCAGGAGAAAAGATACCCTTTGAGAGGGAACAAAAGCACAAAGTATCAATGAATAATATGAATAATGTGATAACCTTTCTACCACTGTTTTGTCAGATATACACTTAAAGGTTTTAAGTTATGGTCTAAATTTTGACAATGGACAGATCTACAGTAACATGTACAGACAGCCTATCACCAAGAACACTCTGCTCCATGCCAAGAACTGCCTCCTGAAGCAGGTTCCTCTGGCGGTGGCCAAGGGACAACTTATTAGGGTCAAAAGGAACTGCACTGAAGAAGTAACATGCCTTAAACAGAGTAAGGAAATGAGAGAGAGATTAGGAGAGAGAGGCCATCCCAAATATGTGATAGACAGGACCCAAGCACAAGTAGATAGACTGGACAGGAGTACTCTCCTAAAAGGGTCAAAATCGATGGGAGGTCATCATGACATCAAAACAAGTTATAAGGTTACCTTTGTTACTGACTACAGCAAAGAATGCAGGGATATTTGTAAAATTATTATTAAACATTTTAAACTTTTGTCGGCTGACGACAAACTTGTAGACTGTGTGGACAAAGGTTTATGATGTTCCTACAGGAAAAGTAAAACTATAGGGAACATGCTGTCCCCCCTCTGAAATACCTATTAGTACTTCTAGGGAACAAAGATCATGGCTAAGACATAGGGGGATGTACAAGTGCAGCAAATTGAGATGCAGACCTTGCGAGTTAATCATTATTTCAGATGAATTCTGTTCTGAAGTTACGAGAGAGATATTCAAGGTTTCTTCCTACCTCAACTGTACATCCTCCCATGTAATCTATCTCCTCACTTGCATTGAATTTCACCTTCAATACGTAGGATTTATTACTACTGATGTGAACACCAGGATCAGAAACCATCTGTCCTATTAAAATAGGAGAGGCCACTAGTGATGTTGCGAACCTAAAATTTTGCGTTCGCGAACAGCGAACATGAACTTCCACAAAAGTTCGCAACCGGGCGAACCTCCATTGACTTCAATAGGCAGGCGAATTTTAAAACCCACAGGGACTCTTTCTGGCCACAAAAGTGATGGAAAAGTTGTTTCAAGGGGACTAACACCTGGACTGTGGCATGCCGGAGGGGGATCCATGGCAAAACTCCCATGGAAAATTACATAGTTGATGCAGAGCCTGTTTTTAATCCATAAAGGGCATAAATCACCTAAAATTCCTAAATTGTTTGGAATAACGTGCTTTAAAACATCAGGTATGATGTTGTATCGTTCAGGTAGTGTAGGGGTTACGCCCGCTTCACAGTGACAGACCAAACTCTCCGTTTAACGCACCGCAAACAACCGCAAACAGTCCATTTGCACAACCGCAAACTCCCCATTTGCACAAGGTTGGATACCAAGCTAGCCATGTCCCGTTCCTTGTCCTCACTTATGTCACTGCGCGTGCAATCACTTCCTGGGGTAACAGAAAATGCTCCACCCACAAGATGCTCCTATTATATTACTGCAATGAGGATGCTGCCTGTATCTGTGTGTCCTGCTCCCTGGCCGGAGATCACAGGGGACACCAGGTCGAGCTGCTGAATGAGGCTTCTGAGAAGAAGAAAAAGAAACTAAGAAATGTTCTGCAGAAACTGATCACAAAGAGAGAGGAGACTGAGAAAAGAGTCCAGAGTCTGCAGAAGCACAGGAGAGGGGTGCAAGAGAAAGCAGCTGGTGTAACAGAGAGACTCACTAGCCTGATTAGGGACATCAGGAAACAGCTGGAAGACCTAAAGAAGCGAGTCCTGAGTGAGATCACCCGGCAGCAGGAGCAGGTTTTACTCACAATCTCTGATCTGATCCAGCAGCTGGGAAAAAGAGAACGACAAGCTAACCAGGAAGATTTGTCACATTGAGGAGCTGTGCAACATAACTGACCCATTAACTGTCCTACAAGAACAGGAATCACACAGAGATGAGATGCTTGGTCGGTCCTCCTACTTCCAAGTTCCAATTTGGGGCACTGCGCGTGCAATCTAATGTGCCACCAGATAGGAGTGGTGTGTTAACTAGTACTATTCTTATCAGTTTAATCCCTGTTACGTGCCCTATCAGGGGATGTGTATATGGCATCAATTTTAGGAACCCAGAGATGATTTTAGGAACCGGGAGATGGAAAAAGATGCTTGGTCGGTCCGGCAACTAGATAGATAGATAGATACATAGATTAGATAGATAGATCAATAGATGCAATAGATACATTTGATGATAGATACGATAGATAGATAGATTTGATAGATAAATAGATAGATTTGATAGATAGATAGATAGATAATTTCCCATACAGAGAATTACAAGATGGGCGGTATGGGACCCATGGTAAGGTTACTTCCTTTTGCACAATCGAGTACAGGTAGGGCATAGATTTTAGGAAACCGGAGATAATTTTAGGAACCGGGAGATGGAAAAAGATGCTTGGACACCCAGTACAGGTCGTTCTCCTTCAGCCTTTTTATACGAGGGTCCCCGACCCTCAACAGGCACGACAGCATGAAAGACCCCATATGCCATTACTTCCTTTTGCACAATCGAGTACAGGTATGGCATCGATTTTAGGAACCCGGAGATAATTTTTAGGAACCAGGAGATGGAAAAAGATGCTTGGACACCCAGTACAGGTCGTTCTCCTTCAGCCTTTTTATACGAGGGTCCCCGACCCTCAACAGGCCAGACAGTTTGAAAGACCCCATATGCCATGACTTCCTTTCCTTGGTGGCACTGAGCAAGTAGGCACAGTATATGCTGTGAGCCTGACACACAGGCTGGCAGTGGTAGGCTGGCAGTGGTAGGCTGGCCTGGCAACTGAAATTAGATTACACTAGCAGACTGATTTAAATTTTTTTTTTTTAAAAATGTACACTAATGTTACACCAGATATGAGTGGTGGCACTGAGCGAGTAGGCACAGTATATGCTGTGAGCCTGACACACAGGCTGGCAGTGGCAGGCAGGCAACTGCTATTAGATTACACTAGCAGACTGATGTAAAAGTTTTTTTTTTTTTTTTAATTTACACTACTGTTACACCAGATATGACTGGTGGTGGCACTGAGCAAGTAGGCACAGTATATGCTGTGAGCCTGACACACAGGCTGGCAGTGGCAGGCTGGCCTGGCAACTGAAATTAGATTACACTAGCAGACTGATGTAAAAGGTTTTTTTTTTTAAATTTACACTACTGTTACACCAGATATGACTGGTGGTGGCACTGAGCAAGTAGGCACAGTATATGCTGTGAGCCTGACACACAGGCTGGCAGTGGCAGGCTGGCCTGGCAACTGAAATTAGATTACACTAGCAGACTGATGTAAAAGTTTTTTTAAAAAAATTTACACTAATGTTACACCAGATATGAGTGGTGGCACTGAGCGAGTAGGCACAGTATATGCTGTGAGCCTGACACACAGGCTGGCAGTGGCAGGCATGCAACTGCTATTAGATTACACTAGCAGACTGATGTAAAAAAAAAATTTTTTTAAATTTACACTACTGTTACACAAGATATGACTGGTGGTGGCACTGAGCAAGTAGGCACAGTATATGCTGTGAGCCTGACACACAGGCTGGCAGTGGCAGGCTGGCCTGGCAACTGAAATTAGATTACACTAGCAGACTGATGTAAAAGTTTTTTTTTTTTTAAATTTACACTAATGTTACACCACCAGATATGAGTGGTGGCACTGAGCAAGTAGGCACAGTATATGCTATGAGCCTGACACACAGGCTGGCAGTGGCAGGCAGGCAACTGCTATTACATTACACTAGCAGACTGATGTAAAAGTTTTTTTTCAAAAATTTACACTACTGTTACACCAGATATGACTGGTGGTGGCACTGAGCAAGTAGGCACAGTATATGCTGTGAGCCTGATGCACAGGCTGGCAGTGGCAGGCTGGCCTGGCAACTGAAATTAGATTACACTAGCAGACTGATGTAAAAGTTTTTATTTTTTTTAAATTTACACTAATGTTACACCACCAGATATGAGTGGTGGCACTGAGCAAGTAGGCACAGTATATGCTATGAGCCTGACACACAGGCTGGCAGTGGCAGGCAGGCAACTGCTATTACATTACACTAGCAGACTGATGTAAAAGTTTTTTTTTAAAAAATTTACACTACTGTTACACCAAATATGACTGGTGGTGGCACTGAGCAAGTAGGCACAGTATATGCTGTAAGCCTTACACACAGGCTGGCAGTGGCAGGCTGGCTTGGCAACTGAAATTAGATTACACTAGCAGACTGATGTAAAAGTTTTTTTTTTTTTTTTAAATTTACACTAATGTTACACCACCAGATATGAGTGGTGGCACTGAGCAAGTAGGCACAGTATATGCTGTGAGCCTGACACACAGGCTGGCAGTGGCAGGCAGGCAACTGCTATTAGATTACACTAGCAGACTGATGTAAAAGTTTTTTTTCAAAAATTTACACTACTGTTACACCAGATATGACTGGTGGTGGCACTGAGCAAGTAGGCACAGTATATGCTGTGAGCCTGACACACAGGCTGGCAGTGGCAGGCTGGCCTGGCAACTGCTATTAGATTACACTAGCAGACTGATGTAAAAGTTTTTTGTTTTTTTTAAATTTACACTAATGTTACACCAGATATGAGTGGTGGCACTGAGCAAGTAGGCACAGTATAGGCTGTGAGCCTGACACACGCTGACAGGCAGGCAAATGCAATTAGATTGCAAAGAATTTTTTTTTTAAAAAAAGACTGATGTTCTAGCCCTAAAAAGGGCTTTTTGGGGTACTGTCCTTACAGCAGAGATCAGATGAGTCCTTCAGGACTGTAGTGGACACTGAATACACTAGCCTAGCTATCGATTTCCCTATTAAATTAGCAGCAGCTACACTGTCCCTCCTCTCACTAGCAATGCAGCTTTCGAATTAATCTAAAATGGCTGCTGTTCATGAGGTGTAAGGGTCTGGGAGGGAGGGTCTGCTGCTGATTGGCAGGAATGTGCCTGCTGACTGTGAGATACAGGGTCAAAGTTTAGGCAATGATGAAGAATAGGGGGCGGATCGAACATTGCATATGTTCGCCTGCCGCTGCGAACGCGAACAAGCTATGTTCGCCTGGAACTGTTCTCCGGTGAACTGTTCGCGACATCACTAGAGGCCACCACTCTCCTAGTAAAACACTTTAAGAACATCCATAACAAAAGCAATGCAAGGAGGAGACAGGGATCAAATATTAGGCAAATGTGAAATGTTTTGGGTTTTCAAACTTCAGACTAGAGTACCTAGGGGACTCAATTCTGAGTATGATCTGATCAATTACTGGAAATAATTTTTTGTGACTGCAAATTCATTTCCTAGATCTAATATTTTAAACTGTTTGATTGTTTTGTTTGTATTACATTTTTTTAATTGTTATAGTTGAGTTTAACAAAATAAATAAAGAACATGATGTTAAATAATACATTATGTTAATTTCATTAATTGTTATAGTTGAGTTTAACAAAATAAATAAAGAACATGATGTTAAATAATATTTGAGTTTAACAAAATAAATTTAGAACAAAATATTCTGATTTCGGCCGAGGGCAGATACGCTCCAGAGTGCTCTGTTCTAATCAGAGCCTCGGGCGCCGCAACTGCCTCTGGGAACCTTACCATGGGTCACAGCCCTCACATCTTGAAATTCTCTGTCTGGGAAATGATCTATCTATCTATCTATCTATCGAATCTATAATAAATAAAAATCAGAACATTCTGTTCTTTATTTATTTAGTTAAACTCAACTATAACAATTAATGAAATTAACATAATGTTATTATTTAACATCATGTTCTTTATTTATTTCGTTAAACTCAACTATAACAATTAAAAAAATATAGTACAAACAATCAAACGGTTTAAAATATTAGATCTAGGAAATTAATTTGCAGTCACAAATTATTTTATTGCAGTTTTTAGATTTGATATAGGAATTGAATTTGCAATTGCTTACTTATTTGTGCAGTCTAAAAATTGGTGACACTTTGAATTACATAGATAGATTCGATAGATAATTTCCCAGACAGAGAATTTCAAGACGTGCGGGCTGGGACCCATGGTAAGGTTCCCAGAGGCAGTTGTGGCGCCCGAGGCTCTGATTAGAACAGAGCACTCTGGAGCGTATCTGCCCTCGGCCGAAATTGGAACATTCTTCGGCTTCTTTTTCAATAAACAGTTTACATGAGAGAAACAAACTTTTCTCACTTTAACTACACGGAAGCAGTTAATGTGCACATTACCTAGGTAAAGTGCAGATTCTGCACTTTAACTGAGCAAATCAGTTAATCTGCAGATTAACTAGGTAATGTGCACATTAACTGATTCTGCACTTTAACTGTAACATATATCTCTTCACAGATCTAAAACTAAGGTTTGCATCTTATGTGGAATGCTCTGTATATATCTGTGGAACATTCAACATTTATCTCTAAGATAAGTTTCCATTTCATGAGTGTGTTATATATATTTATTTATATATATTATATACATATACACAACTCTCTTCTATCCATTTTCTCTTTATGTGAACAGTTTTAATATATATTGTGTATAGTCTTTCCAGGTGTAGGACTACACCAGGGAGCCATTTAGGTCTGATTTTTCATTGTAATGCAAAGTATTGGGTAGTTAATATTCATAATTTAATTATGTTATATAAGGTAGAAAAGGTTTACACTGGATCCTATTGGTTGGCGCATACGCGCCTCCTTTCCCACATATATAATATACCCTTAATATACCTACATTTTACATCTAATCATTGGTAACTATATGACATATCCGGATGGATATGCTGTAGCCACTACATTTCATATTCTCCACACCATTATGGTGCATGCAATGAGTACCTAAGAGACTCCTTTGCTTGTTTAGCTCCTGTTCTAGCATCTAGTATATCATAGACATGCCATATACTATATACTATCGACTGCCTCTCTATGAGGTATTTCACATATTATCTACCATAATATTCACCATTTGGCTCTTCCATAACCTAGTTCAATGTTAATTAATTATTTGACTAATGCATAAACATTATACCCCACTAGACCACCTACTGCCCCACAGCTCTAAGGATAGGGATAATAAGGGCCCTTACTGGTCCCCTGGGTAGCAACAAATTGTATAAACTGTTAAAATATTAGTATTATACTATTATATACTATCGGGTTTGCTCCTAATAAGCGGTGGTCGTTAAAACATTGTTTTATGCTTATATTTGTTTTATTTTATTTATATATATATATATATATATATATATATATATATATATATATATATATATAATATATTTATTATCAGTTTTAGTGTTAACACTTTGAATATTCACAGGAGCTTAGGAACAATAAGGGTTAAATATGTGCATTTTTGAACTCAAGTGATTGGTTTTTGCAATGACCAATGAAAGTTTTCGTTGGCTTTTAAATAGTCAGCACATCTGTACTAATTTAGCTATGATTACGGTGTTTAACTGAAACATGTCAGTTTGAGTACACTGTGCTGGAAATTGTATGTGCTGGTCCCCCATGGGTTTCTTCTTTTTATCCAAAGTGGAATTCTAATAAAGACTTTTTATGTTTTAACCCTGCCTTTGGATCAACGTTTTTAACTAATATATATATATATATATATATATATATATATATATATATATATATATATATATATATATATATATACATAGAATGGTGCACTCTCACCAACTCTTGCAGCTTCTCAGGGTGCTATGAGGATAATAATACAATGTAGCAAAGAAGCACTCACTGAACTGTTCCAACTGTGACAAAAAGTTTTAATTCAAAATTGTGACGTTTCGGGACAGCAACAGTCCCTTCCTCTGACAAATTAACAATGTGAAAATACAGGCCTTAAATAGGCTCCAAATTACCCTCCCCTAGTGATTGACCAATCATGGCCAAAGATACATAACACACCTTTCATAGTGACCAATAGCTATAAATGATAGAACCCTACCATTATACACAGTGAATCAAGTGAATAGTAATAAAACATAAACATAAAACTCCGTATTGTTAATAATGAGGGGCAATCTCATTCCAACCTGACATAAACAACAACTAAAAAATTGCATAAATATACCGAAAAAACCGCAAACCAACAGTAAGAATGGGGATCGTAATTCAACCAATCAGCATCGCCCTGGCTCCTGGGGATCGTAATTCCACCAGTCAGCAACATCCTGTCACCCAAGGCTCAATGCGTCATTGTTGTGTAATCCCAATCAACGCCCACCTGTCACTAGGGACGCATACCTCCTCTGAATTAACCTGTTACATTTGTAAATCCCAAATAAGCATTCGCTTAGACCACTGCATGTACATGACTAGAATTAAAATTAATGAGGGACAACTTATAAATCACTTATTTTTAGCGCACATCAATAGCCGAATCAGATCCGCTACCCCAAGTGATACTTAAATACTAAAATACGGATAATCAATACCGCATAGCCTGCAAATCATCGATATGCAATAAGAAATAACTACACTTAATAAATCCTATCTGTGCCGCACATAATCCTTCAGCACCGGCACTCGTCACAAAAGTAAACAAAGTGCCGTGATGTAACCAATCATGGATTAGACCGCCCACATTGTGGGCGTATAGAAACAACACAGAGTTTTGGCAAGTTCTACGTGTCTCGCTGACACTGATGGGCACACCCACTTTAAGTATACTGTATGCGCTCTACTGTGTATTGCTGTCATCACATAAGGAGCGAGCTCCAAATATACAAAGAAAAAAGAAAAAAGAAAAGATGCATAGGCGATATTTGCATAGGCAATAGTGGCAAAAAGGTTTGTTGCTCCAAAGCCAAAAACTTAAAGTAAAAAGTTAAAGTAAAAAGTATATGATAAAAGCAAAACAACAAAGGAATACAATATCAATACATAATAAATGATATAATAAACAGTGGTATACTAAATAACACCCCAAATATGTTTACACCTACCCCTATATAAATATACATAAAAAAGAGGTTTAAAGAATAATCAATAATAATTCCTTAAGTTAAATGGAGTCTCAGCTCATATGGTATATCAAAATAAAACAATAAAAATGAAAAATCGAATCAGAAAAAAACGAGTCAGAAAAAGTATAAAAAAATTATCAGAAAAAATCGAATCAGAATAAATCGAATTGCCATCAAACACCCCCTAATGTAAATCCAGATACATCTATATGACCATATAAATTCTACTGGTAATCCTGAATGTCGGTACGGAATGAGAAAAACCCCCACAAATAAAAACAACACGGGGTGTCAAAAGTAGTGTACAAGTGCATAAATAATACTAAGATTAAAAAATATAAAGTTAAAATCATGTAATGGACAAAAAGCAACATGATGAACGGAGTGCCACCTATGAGAATCCCATAGAGGCAAAAAAGGACACAGGGCAGATGATTAGACCTTACCATCTGCAATTCTACGCTCATAATTCAATCCTAATGTAGTAAAAGTGTCACATAAGGAAGTAAAACATATTACTAGAATAAAACAAAAGAAAGAGGAGAAGGGGGAAGAAATGAAAAATCAAGAGAGAAAAGAGAACTGAAAAGTCAAGAGGGAAGAAAAAAGGAAGAAAGGAAGAAAAGAAAAAGGAAAGGAAAAGAAGGGCCAGGGAATGGAAAGAAAAGAAGAAGAAAGAAGGAATAAGACATAGAAGAAGAGAAAAAAAAAAAGAAAAAGAAGGAAAAATGGGGGGGGGAAGAAAGAAAAGAAAAGAAAAGAAAAAAGAGAAGAAAAGAAAAAGAATGAGGAGAGAGAAAAGAAAAAGGAAAAGGAAAAAGAAAAAGGAAAAAAGAATAAAGAATAGAAAGGGAGGGGGAGGAAAGAGAGAGAGGAGTAATGGATCTTGGACTCCCAATCGTGCAGAACATCAAACACCCCACTGGTGTATATTGAACCTCACAGTTCATAGAAAACATTGCCATCCTGTGTGGGTATTGAGACCCCTGGGGCAAAGGGTATCCAGTTCATAGATCCATCTAGATTCTTTGCGTAACAGCATATTTCCTCTGTCTCCTCCCCTTCGTGGAATAGGTATGTGGTCGATCAGTCTAAATCTCAGATCATTGACAGTGTGTCCTGCCTCCAAGAAGTGTCTTGCCACAGGCTGGTCTGCCTTTCCATTTCTAATGGCCAAGCGAATACTAGACCTATGATTGGCCATCCTAGTCCTCGCGTCATCAGTTGTTTTGCCTATGTAAAATTACCACAGGGGCAATTCAGGAGATATATTACAAATTGCGTAGTGCAAGTTAGATAATGCTTAATCTCATATGCTTTATTACTTTCAGGGTGATGAAAGTGAGAGCCAGTTATCATCCCACTACACGTGACACAGCTAATACAGCGATAGCAGCCTTTCTTGTTTGTCCTCAGCCATGTCCGTGTACCCCCTTCAGGGTTGACGTCAGCTTTGACCAGATAGTCTCTCAAGTTTCTTCCTCGTCTGAAACCGATCCTTGGTGCCTTCCAATTCTTGAAGGGTAGCGTGTGATCTGCTTCAACCAATTTCCATTCCTCTTTAATGGTATGAGTTAGTGGTATAATCTCTGGAGAGTATGTGGTTACAAAAGTGAGTTGATCATTTTGCTTGGGTGGAACCTCTGCTCTTGGTTCCATAGCTGATAGTGCATGTGATTTCATATATAGCAGATCTTTTTGCCTGTATCCTCTTTCAATAAATTGCTGTGTCATATCTTGTAGTTGTTCTTCACATAATATCTCATTAGTGTTATTTCTAATTACCCGTTGGTATTGGGCCTTAGGGATATTATGTATAAGGCTGGGTTGGTGACAGCTTCTAGCATGTAGTAGTGAATTCCGGTCAGTGGCTTTGCAAAATAGGGTTGTGCCCAATCTTCCTTCAACTTTAAAGACCCTGACATCCAAGTAGTCCACAGTGTAGTTGCTGATTGTGTGGGTAAATTTGATGGGACTTTCAAGAGTATTCAGATGGTCAATCCATCGTGTTAAACTTTCTTCCCCATCTGACCATACCAGAAACAGGTCGTCTATATATCGACAATAGTACCTGATATTGTCATTGTTGAAGACCTTCATAATTGATGTTTCATATAGTGCCATAAATAGATTGGCTAGCGATGGGGCCACATTGGCCCCATCGCCGTCCCTGAAATCTGTAAGTAGAATGAAGAATCGAACAGGAAATAATTTTCCATAAGGCATAGCAAGAGGAAACAGATGAGTACCTCTTCAGATGGGCCAATATATGCAGCCTTCCTGAGGGCCTGTGTTACAGCTGTAATATCATCTTGGTGGGGAATGACCGTGTAGAGGCTTGACACATCGAGAGTAACCAGAAGGTCTCCATCAGTAATGTTCTCCAACTTCTTAATGCCAGTGATAAAATCATTAGAGTCCCATATATAAGATGACATCGATTGAACCAGAGGCTGTAGATAATAATCAACAAATTGTGCTAGTGGTTGAAGTAACGAACCCCTCGCTGAGACAATAGGTCTCCCTGGGGGGTTATTAGCATTTTTATTCACCTTAGGTAAAGTATACAGCAAGGGGATTAATGGATGTTCACGGCTTAGAAAATTATAATCTTGTTGTGTGGTAAGTGCACTTTCTTTGAACTCCATCAATATTGTGTCAATTCTCTTCTTTAGCCTAGCCGTTGGATCACCCCTTAGAGGCATGTATGTTTTCTTGTCAGATAATTGTCCAAGGATTTCACTCTTATAGTATGTAGTATCCAACAGGACTATCGCCCCACCCTTATCGGCTGGGCGAATCACTATTGAGGTATCTTCTTTCAAGGAATTAAGGGCTGACCTCTCATCCCTGGTGAGATTATCTCTGATCCTCATCCTTGGTCTATCCTTAATGGATTTAGTAAGAAAGTTTGTAAGAGTATGGATGGTGGAGTTATTGGAGGAGGGGTCAAACGAACCCTTAGCTCTAAATTTACACTCTTGTTCTTGATCACTATTAAAACATTCTCTGAGTCTTAAGTTTCTGCCAAATCTCTGAATATCAATATAAGCATCGAACTCATTAATCCCAGTGGATGGCACAAAAGATAGGCCTTTATTCAGTAAGCTCAATTCAGTCTTGGTCAAGGTGCGTGAGCTAATGTTGATCACAATATTTTCTAAATTCTCCGTTGTTGGTGGTGGTGGGCTATGCCTCCCCCCCGCCTCGTGTGTGGCCTCCGCCTCTTCCTAAAAACGGTTGGCTGTTGGATGAGCCGCCAATGGAGGTAGTGCCGCTCTGTTGGCACTTGAGGTCTCCCATTCACTTCTACTGCCCCTTGATCGGGTCGTAACTCCTCTTTGAGTGGTAGTGGAACTTTCCAATGGGGTTTCTGTGCCTGAGCTATCGCCTGAGCTCGTATCCACTGTTGTCATCGATTTTTTAGTATATCTACGTTCACGTCTAAGTCGGTATGTTCTCCTATCCTCTGGGGACAGCATCCACCTATAGATAGATTTGTATGTGTAGTCCTGTGTGACAGTCTGTAACTTGCGGTTCTTGAAGGCTATCAGTTCCTGTTTATAGCTCTTGATCTGTAGACTGAGTTTAGATAGCCAGTTGGTATTGGTATCAGATTCGAATATATTCAGTTTTTCCAATTCGAATGTCTGTATCTCAGCTTTGACTATCTGGAGTAGACGACCTACTTCTCTGATAACAAGTAACATTAAGTCAAATGAGCACTTATTCAGAATCTTGCACCAATTGATGCAAAATTCATTATTAGATCTTCCAATGGTCGGGATGTTTCTGATTCTAAACCCCCTTGGTATCATCCTCTTTTTATGGTAATCAGAGAGGTACGAGCCGTGCAGATTCAGATCTATTTCCCTTTGTTTCAGTTTAGTCAATGTATTATACAGGGACTGTGCGGATTCTTCGACTTGTTGCTCCTCAATAGAGCCAAACCGTATCATTTCTGCGTCTTCATCTGTAAAAGTGAAGATGTCCTCGTATCTATCCTCTGAGGTGATACCACTCTGATGCATAGGGGCCTCAATGTCCATATTCACTGTATCTTCTCTGTTCATCATGTTGTCAGTGTGACATGTGTGTCCAAAACCAAGGTAGGAAGGGGGAAGATTAATCTGGCTGTAAAAACAACCCCAATGTGGGTGCACTGCACAGAAAGTCAATATTTACATAGAATGGTGTAAGTGCACTCTCACCAACTCTTGCAGCTTGTCAGGGTGCTATGAGGAAAATAATACAATGTAGCAAAGAAGCACTCACTGAACTGTTCCAACTGTGACAAAAAGTTTTAATTCAAAATTGTGACGTTTCAGGACAGCAACAGTCCCTTCCTCTGACAAATTAACAATGTGAAAATACAAGCCTTAAATAGGCTCCAAATTACCCTCCCCTAGTGATTGACCAATCATGGCCAAAGATACATAACACACCTTTCATAGTGACCAATAGCTATCAATGATAGAACCCTACCATTATACACAGTGAATCAAGTGAATAGTAATAAAACATAAACATAAAACTCCGTATTGTTAATAATGAGGGGCAATCTCATTCCAACCTGACATAAACAACAACTAAAAAATTGCATAAATATACCGAAACAATATACCGAAAAAAACTTTTTTGTTTTATTCTAGTACTGTAATATGTTTTACTTCCTTATGTGACACTTTTACTACATTAGGATTGAATTATGAGCGTAGAATTACAGATGGTAAGGTCTAATCATCTGCCCTGTGTCCTTTTTTGCCTCTATGGGATTCTCATAGGTGGCACTCCATTCATCATGTTGCTTTTTGTCCATTACATGATTTTAACTTTATATTTTTTAACCTTAGTATTATTTATGCACTTGTACACTACTTTTGACACCCCATGTTGTTTTTATTTGTGGGGGGTTTTCTCATTCCGTACCGACATTCAGGATTACCAGTAGAATTTATATGGTCATATAGATGTATCTGGATTTACATTAGGGGGTGTTTGATGGCAATTCGATTTATTCTGATTCGATTTTTTCTGATAATTTTTTTATACTTTTTCTGACTCGTTTTTTTCTGATTCGATTTTTCATTTTTATTGTTTTATTTTGATATACCATATGAGCTGAGACTCCATTTAACTTAAGGAATTATTATTGATTATTCTTTAAACCTCTTTTTTATGTATATTTATATAGGGGTAGGTGTAAACATATTTGGGGTGTTATTTAGTATACCACTGTTTATTATATCATTTATTATGTATTGATATTGTATTCCTTTGTTGTTTTGCTTTTATCATATACTTTTTACTTTAACTTTTTACTTTAAGTTTTTGGCTTTGGAGCAACAAACCTTTTTGCCACTATTGCCTATGCAAATATCGCCTATGCATCTTTTCTTTTTTCTTTGTATAATTGGAGCTCGCTCCTTATGTGATGACAGCAATACACAGTAGAGCGCATACAGTATACTTAAAGTGGGTGTGCCCATCAGTGTCAGCGAGACACGTAGAACTTGCCAAAACTCTGTGTTGTTTCTATACGCCCACAATGTGGGCGGTCTAATCCATGATTGGTTACATCACAGCACTTTGTTTACTTTTGTGACGAGTGACGGTGCTGAAGGATTATGTGCGGCACAGATAGGATTTATTAAGTGTAGTTATTTCTTATTGCATATCGATGATTTGCAGGTTATGCGGTAAACATAAGTGATTTATAAGTTGTCCCTCATTAATTTTAATTCTAGTCATGTACATGCAGTGGTCTAAGCGAATGCTTATTTGGGATTTACAAATGTGACAGGTTAATTCAGAGGAGGTATGCGTCCCTAGTGACAGGTGGGCGTTGATTGGGATTACACAACAATGACGCATTGAGCCTTGGGTGACAGGATGTTGCTGACTGGTGGAATTACGATCCCCAGGAGCCAGGGCGATGCTGATTGGTTGAATTACGATCCCCATTCTTACTGTTAGTTTGCGGTTTTTTCGGTATATTTATGCAATTTTTTAGTTGTTGTTTATGTCAGGTTGGAATGAGATTGCCCCTCATTATTAACAATACAGAGTTTTATGTTTATAATGTTTTATTACTATTCACTTGATTCACTGTGTATAATGGTAGGGTTCTATCATTGATAGCTATTGGTCACTATGAAAGGTGTGTTATGTATCTTTGGCCATGATTGGTCAATCACTAGGGGAGGGTAATTTGGAGCCTATTTAAGGCCTGTATTTTCACATTGTTAATTTGTCAGAGGAAGGGACTGTTGCTGTCCCGAAACGTCACAATTTTGAATTAAAACTTTTTGTCACAGTTGGAACAGTTCAGTGAGTGCTTCTTTGCTACATTATACATATATATAAAGATAGAGAATGGACAAGCTCACAAGAAGGCACTCCTAGTGAAGATCGTCTGTTACAATATTATTCACTGCAAGAGATATATAAATGCACACTCACGTGGTTTAACCTCATCCAATATGAGGTATAGATAAGGCACTTGTTTAAAGCTGGTGTCTGCTTCTGGTCTCCTTGTTGTTCCTGCTTCAGTCCTGTTTCTCTTTATCCTGTTAAAGCCAGGATCAGTCTCCCAGAGAATGATAGGGGCTTAGGTTAGTAGCCCTCAGGGTGTAAAGGGATCTCAAAGTAGGGAAGCAGTGTGAAACTGGTATATAAAATGTGTACAATTTATTTAGTATCCAAACACATATACTGTATATGTATATACACAGTCAATATTAATATTCAGCTCTGTTGGTTAAAATGTTCTTTGCTGAAATCCAATGTTCAAAATAAACAGTTTGAAATAAAAAGCTAAAAACAATCTGCAGCATAAACGGGTCTCTTATGTGATTGACAGTGAGCAATTGTGTCTTACACTGGAACCGTTGCTGTGCTACTATATTCAATATTAAAAGTAACCACTATGCCATAAACAAAGCAGGAAATACTGTTTACCTGATCACACTATTATGTGAGTGATCTCCGGTTTGTCACCTCTGATGAAGCAGCCAATAGAGCTGCGAAGCGCGTTAGGCCCCGCACCCCGCCACATGCAACACAAACACTGTGCAAACACCATAGCAGGCTACAAACCAGAGATCGCACACATAATAGTGTGATCAGGTAAACAGTATTTCCTGCTTTGTCTATGGCATAATGGTTACTTTTAATATTGAATATAGTAGCACAGCAACGGTTTCAGTATAAGACACAATTGCTCACTGTCAAACGCATAAGAGACCTGTTTATGCTGCAGATTGTTTTTAGCTTTTTATTTCAAACTCTGTTTATTTTGAACATTGGATTTCAGCAAAGAAATATATATGTATGTATGTGTATATATGTATGTGCATTTATATATATAATGTGTGTGTGTGTATATATATATATATATATATATATATATATATATATATATATATATATGTATGTACAAGTGGCCCTCGGTTTACAACGGTTCAATTTGCACCGTTTCAGAATAACAACCTTTATTAGTCATGTGACTGCTATTGAAAAGCATTGAGAAGCAGTGCATTGATTAAAATAGCCAGTAGGTGGAGCTGTCCGCTTGTGTTGCAGCAAAGATATGCAAGCCAAGCAAGTTGAAAATAATCAGTTTAACCAGACCTGAGCTATCGAGCAGCTTGCAAAGGAACAAGATCTCCCTGTCTATAAATCAGTCCAGATTGGAATGCATAGAAAGAACCGTTTGCAGAAAAATGCAAGTAAAGTCTGTTGTGTGATTATTTTATTAGGTTTATAATGCTGTTTAGCATTTAAAGTCTTCATTTCAAAGCTTTAAAAATAATGTATTAGGTGTTACTTTATGCCAATTTTGAGAGGGGCCTGGAACCTAACTCCCTCACTTCCCATTGACTTACATTATAAACTGAGTTTCAATTTACAACAGTTTCGATTTACAACCATTCCTTCTGGAACCTAACCTGTTTATATAGCTGTATATATATATATATATATATATATATATATATATATATATATATATATATGTGTGTGTATATATATATATATATATGTGTGTGTATATATATATATATATATGTATATATATATATATATATATATATATATATATATGTGTGTGTGTGTGTGTGTATATATATATATATATATATATATATATATATATAAAATCAAAAAATGGAGGTTCCAGCACAGTTACCAAGTAGATGGAAAATCTATTATCTTTGCTTTGCTTTGTGGGGTGCACGAATGTCAGAGGGTCCTGCACACCTCTAATGTAAGGCAAAAAGAGAAGGATGTCAGCACCCACTTATTCATCAAAAATATATCCTTTATTTCACAGTAACACTGAAGACAAAACAGCAATGTTTCGGATCCATCTGATCCTTAGTCATGACTAAGGATAAGATGGATCCGAAACATTGCTGTTTTGTCTTCAGTGTTACTATGAAATAAAGGATATATTTTTTATGAATAAGTGGGTGCTGACGTCCTTCTCTTTTTGCCTATGTATATATATATATGTATATATGTGTGTGTGTATGTATGCCTCTGTCTGTTGGAGTACCTCAAGGCTCTGTTCTATGCCCTCTACTCTTCTCTATTTATACTTCCTCACTGGGTAAACTTATTAGTAGCTATGGCTTCAACTATCACCTCTATGCTGATGATACTCAGATCTACCTATCCACCCCTGCACTCTCTCCGTCTGTCCTTTCCCACATCAGCGGCTGCTTATCTGGCATTTCTTCCTGGATGGCCTCTCACCACCTAAAAATCAACATGTCCAAGACTGAGCTTCTTCTAATCCCCCCAACTAATTCTACTCCAGTTTCTAACTTTACTATCACTGTCGGTGACACCACTATCTCCCCATCACCCCAAGTCCGCTGCCTTGGAGTTACACTCGACTCCAATCTGTCCTTCATACCCCACATCCAATCGCTCTCTTCATCCTGTCGCAACCACCTACGCAATATCTCCAAAATTCGTCCTCTTCTGAGTGCTGAAACTACTAAACAGCTAATCCATTCCCTAGTAATTTCCCAGCTTGACTACTGTAACAACCTACTAACTGGCCTTCCTCTCTCCCGCCTCTCCCCCCTTCAATCCATCCTAAATGCCTCTGCTAGGCTAATCCACCTCTCCCGACGCTCTGTATCTGCCGCACCCCTCTGTGAGTTCCTTCACTGGCTCCCCATGCACAGCAGAATTAAATTCAAAATTCTGACTTTGACCTACAAAGCCCTTACCAATGCAGCCCCCCCATACCTGTCCTCACTCATCAACAAATATACTCCAGCCCGTCCCCTAAGATCCAACAACGATCTACTCCTTGCCTCTTCTACCATCACCTCCTCTCATGCTAGACTACAGGACTTCTCTTGTGCGGCACCAAAAATTGCATAAATATACCGAAACAATATACCGAAAAAAACTTTTTTGTTTTATTCTAGTACTGTAATATGTTTTACTTCCTTATGTGACACTTTTACTACATTAGGATTGAATTATGAGCGTAGAATTACAGATGGTAAGGTCTAATCATCTGCCCTGTGTCCTTTTTTGCCTCTATGGGATTCTCATAGGTGGCACTCCATTCATCATGTTGCTTTTTGTCCATTACATGATTTTAACTTTATATTTTTTAACCTTAGTATTATTTATGCACTTGTACACTACTTTTGACACCCCGTGTTGTTTTTATTTGTGGGGGGTTTTCTCATTCCGTACCGACATTCAGGATTACCAGTAGAATTTATATGGTCATATAGATGTATCTGGATTTACATTAGGGGGTGTTTGATGGCAATTCGATTTATTCTGATTCGATTTTTTCTGATAATTTTTTTATACTTTTTCTGACTCGTTTTTTTCTGATTCGATTTTTCATTTTTATTGTTTTATTTTGATATACCATATGAGCTGAGACTCCATTTAACTTAAGGAATTATTATTGATTATTCTTTAAACCTCTTTTTTATGTATATTTATATAGGGGTAGGTGTAAACATATTTGGGGTGTTATTTAGTATACCACTGTTTATTATATCATTTATTATGTATTGATATTGTATTCCTTTGTTGTTTTGCTTTTATCATATACTTTTTACTTTAACTTTTTACTTTAAGTTTTTGGCTTTGGAGCAACAAACCTTTTTGCCACTATTGCCTATGCAAATATCGCCTATGCATCTTTTCTTTTTTCTTTGTATAATTGGAGCTCGCTCCTTATGTGATGACAGCAATACACAGTAGAGCGCATACAGTATACTTAAAGTGGGTGTGCCCATCAGTGTCAGCGAGACACGTAGAACTTGCCAAAACTCTGTGTTGTTTCTATACGCCCACAATGTGGGCGGTCTAATCCATGATTGGTTACATCACGGCACTTTGTTTACTTTTGTGACGAGTGACAGTGCTGAAGGATTATGTGCGGCACAGATAGGATTTATTAAGTGTAGTTATTTCTTATTGCATATCGATGATTTGCAGGTTATGCGGTAAACATAAGTGATTTATAAGTTGTCCCTCATTAATTTTAATTCTAGTCATGTACATGCAGTGGTCTAAGCGAATGCTTATTTGGGATTTACAAATGTGACAGGTTAATTCAGAGGAGGTATGCGTCCCTAGTGACAGGTGGGCGTTGATTGGGATTACACAACAATGACGCATTGAGCCTTGGGTGACAGGATGTTGCTGACTGGTGGAATTACGATCCCCAGGAGCCAGGGCGATGCTGATTGGTTGAATTACGATCCCCATTCTTACTGTTGGTTTGCGGTTTTTTCGGTATATTTATGCAATTTTTTAGTTGTTGTTTATGTCAGGTTGGAATGAGATTGCCCCTCATTATTAACAATACAGAGTTTTATGTTTATAATGTTTTATTACTATTCACTTGATTCACTGTGTATACAGTGAGTGCAGAATTATTAGGCAAATGAGTATTTTGACCACATCATCCTCTTTATGCATGTTGTCTTACTCCAAGCTGTATAGGCTCGAAAGCCTGCTACCAATTAAGCATATTAGGTGATGTGCATCTCTGTAATGAGAAGGGGTTTGGTCTAATGACATCAACACCCTATATCAGGTGTGCATAATTATTAGGCAACTTCCTTTTCTTTGGCAAAATGGGTCAAAAGAAGGACTTGACAGGCTCAGAAAAGTCAAAAATAGTGAGATATCTTGCAGAGGGATGCAGCACTCTTAAAATTGCAAAGCTTCTGAAGCGTGATCATCGAACAATCAAGCGTTTCATTCAAAATAGTCAACAGGGTCGCAAGAAGCGTGTGGAAAAACCAAGGTGCAAAATAACTGCCCATGAACTGTGAAAAGTCAAGCGTGCAGCTGCCAAGATGTCACTTGCCACCAGTTTGGCCATATTTCAGAGCTGCAACATCACTGGAGTGCCCAAAAGCACAAGGTGTGCAATACTCAGAGACATGGCCAAGGTAAGAAAGGCTGAAAGACGACCACCACTGAGCAAGTCACACAAGCTGAAACGTCAAGACTGGGCCAAGAAATATCTCAAGACTGATTTTTCTAAGGTTTTATGGACTGATGAAATGAGAGTGAGTCTTGATGGGCCAGATGGATGGGCCCGTGGCTGCATTGGTAAAGGGTAGAGAGCTCCAGTCCGACTCAGACGCCAGCAAGGTGGAGGTGGAGTACTGGTTTGGGCTGGTATCATCAAAGATGAGCTTGTGGGGCCTTTTCGGGTTGAGGATGGAGTCAAGCTCAACTCCCAGTCCTACTGCCAGTTTCTGGAAGACACCTTCTTCAAGCAGTGGTACAGGAAGAAGTCTGCATCCTTCAAGAAAAACATGATTTTCATGCAGGACAATGCTCCATCACACGCGTCCAAGTACTCCACAGCGTGGCTGGCAAGAAAGGGTATAAAAGAAGAAAATCTAATGACATGGCCTCCTTGTTCACCTGATCTGAACCCCATTGAGAACCTGTGGTCCATCATCAAATGTGAGATTTACAAGGAGGGAAAACAGTACACCTCTCTGAACAGTGTCTGGGAGGCTGTGGTTGCTGCTGCACGCAATGTTGATGGTGAACAGATCAAAACACTTACAGAATCCATGGATGGCAGGCTTTTGAGTGTCCTTGCAAAGAAAGGTGGCTATATTGGTCACTGATCTGTTTTTGTTTCTTTTTTGAATGTCAGAAATGTATATTTGTGAATGTTGAGATGTTATATTGGTTTCACTGGCAAAAATAAATAATTGAAATGGGTATATATTTGTTTTTTGTTAAGTTGCCTAATAATTATGCACAGTAATAGTCACCTGCACACACAGATATCCCCCTAAAATAGCTATAACTAAAAACAAACTAAAAACTACTTCCAAAACTATTCAGCTTTGATATTAATGAGTTTTTTTGGTTCATTGAGAACATGGTTGTTGTTCAATAATAAAATTAATCCTCAAAAATACAACTTGCCTAATAATTCTGCACTCCCTGTAATGGTAGGGTTCTATCATTGATAGCTATTGGTCACTATGAAAGGTGTGTTATGTATCTTTGGCCATGATTGGTCAATCACTAGGGGAGGGTAATTTGGAGCCTATTTAAGGCCTGTATTTTCACATTGTTAATTTGTCAGAGGAAGGGACTGTTGCTGTCCCGAAACGTCACAATTTTGAATTAAAACTTTTTGTCACAGTTGGAACAGTTCAGTGAGTGCTTCTTTGCTACATTATACATATATATAAAGATAGAGAATGGACAAGCTCACAAGAAGGCACTCCTAGTGAAGATCGTCTGTTACAATATTATTCACTGCAAGAGATATATAAATGCACACTCACGTGGTTTAACCTCATCCAATATGAGGTATAGATAAGGCACTTGTTTAAAGCTGGTGTCTGCTTCTGGTCTCCTTGTTGTTCCTGCTTCAGTCCTGTTTCTCTTTATCCTGTTAAAGCCAGGATCAGTCTCCCAGAGAATGATAGGGGCTTAGGTTAGTAGCCCTCAGGGTGTAAAGGGATCTCAAAGTAGGGAAGCAGTGTGAAACCGGTATATAAAATGTGTACAATTTATTTAGTATCCAAACACATATACTGTATATGTATATACACAGTCAATATTAATATTCAGCTCTGTTGGTTAAAATGTTCTTTGCTGAAATCCAATGTTCAAAATAAACAGTTTGAAATAAAAAGCTAAAAACAATCTGCAGCATAAACGGGTCTCTTATGTGATTGACAGTGAGCAATTGTGTCTTACACTGGAACCGTTGCTGTGCTACTATATTCAATATTAAAAGTAACCACTATGCCATAAACAAAGCAGGAAATACTGTTTACCTGATCACACTATTATGTGAGTGATCTCCGGTTTGTCACCTCTGATGAAGCAGCCAATAGAGCTGCGAAGCGCGTTAGGCCCCGCACCCCGCCACATGCAACACAAACACTGTGCAAACACCATAGCAGGCTACAAACCAGAGATCGCACACATAATAGTGTGATCAGGTAAACAGTATTTCCTGCTTTGTCTATGGCATAATGGTTACTTTTAATATTGAATATAGTAGCACAGCAACGGTTTCAGTATAAGACACAATTGCTCACTGTCAAACGCATAAGAGACCCGTTTATGCTGCAGATTGTTTTTAGCTTTTTATTTCAAACTCTGTTTATTTTGAACATTGGATTTCAGCAAAGAAATATATATATGTATGTATATGTATATATGTATGTGCATTTATATATATAATGTGTGTGTGTGTATATGTATATATATATATATATATATATATATATATGTATGTACAAGTGGCCCTCGGTTTACAACGGTTCAATTTGCACCGTTTCAGAATAACAACCTTTATTAGTCATGTGACTGCTATTGAAAAGCATTGAGAAGCAGTGCATTGATTAAAATAGCCAGTAGGTGGAGCTGTCCGCTTGTGTTGCAGCAAAGATATGCAAGCCAAGCAAGTTGAAAATAATCAGTTTAACCAGACCTGAGCTATCGAGCAGCTTGCAAAGGAACAAGATCTCCCTGTCTATAAATCATAGAAAGAACCGTTTGCAGAAAAATGCAAGTAAAGTCTGTTGTGTGATTATTTTATTAGGTTTATAATGCTTTAAAAATAATGTATTAGGTGTTACTTTATGCCAATTTTGAGAGGGGCCTGGAACCTAACTCCCTCACTTCCCATTGACTTACATTATAAACTGAGTTTCAATTTACAACAGTTTCGATTTACAACCATTCCTTCTGGAACCTAACCTGTTTATATAGCTGTATATATATATATATATATATATATATATATATATATATATATATATGTGTGTGTATATATATATATATATATATATGTATGTATATATATATATATATATATATATATATATATGTGTGTGTGTGTGTGTATATATATATATATATATATATATATAAAATCAAAAAATGGAGGTTCCAGCACAGTTACCAAGTAGATGGAAAATCTATTATCTTTGCTTTGCTTTGTGGGGTGCACGAATGTCAGAGGGTCCTGCACACCTCTAATGTAAGGCAAAAAGAGAAGGATGTCAGCACCCACTTATTCATCAAAAATATATCCTTTATTTCACAGTAACACTGAAGACAAAACAGCAATGTTTCGGATCCATCTTATCCTTAGTCATGACTAAGGATCAGATGGATCCGAAACATTGCTGTTTTGTCTTCAGTGTTACTATGAAATAAAGGATATATTTTTTATGAATAAGTGGGTGCTGACGTCCTTCTCTTTTTGCCTATGTATATATATATATATATGTATATATGTGTGTGTGTATGTATGCCTCTGTCTGTTGGAGTACCTCAAGGCTCTGTTCTATGCCCTCTACTCTTCTCTATTTATACTTCCTCACTGGGTAAACTTATTAGTAGCTATGGCTTCAACTATCACCTCTATGCTGATGATACTCAGATCTACCTATCCACCCCTGCACTCTCTCCGTCTGTCCTTTCCCACATCAGCGGCTGCTTATCTGGCATTTCTTCCTGGATGGCCTCTCACCACCTAAAAATCAACATGTCCAAGACTGAGCTTCTTCTAATCCCCCCAACTAATTCTACTCCAGTTTCTAACTTTACTATCACTGTCGGTGACACCACTATCTCCCCATCACCCCAAGTCCGCTGCCTTGGAGTTACACTCGACTCCAATCTGTCCTTCATACCCCACATCCAATCGCTCTCTTCATCCTGTCGCAACCACCTACGCAATATCTCCAAAATTCGTCCTCTTCTGAGTGCTGAAACTACTAAACAGCTAATCCATTCCCTAGTAATTTCCCAGCTTGACTACTGTAACAACCTACTAACTGGCCTTCCTCTCTCCCGCCTCTCCCCCCTTCAATCCATCCTAAATGCCTCTGCTAGGCTAATCCACCTCTCCCGACGCTCTGTATCTGCCGCACCCCTCTGTGAGTTCCTTCACTGGCTCCCCATGCACAGCAGAATTAAATTCAAAATTCTGACTTTGACCTACAAAGCCCTTACCAATGCAGCCCCCCCATACCTGTCCTCACTCATCAACAAATATACTCCAGCCCGTCCCCTAAGATCCAACAACGATCTACTCCTTGCCTCTTCTACCATCACCTCCTCTCATGCTAGACTACAGGACTTCTCTTGTGCGGCACCAACCCTCTGGAACGCACTTCCTCAGACTTTCCCCCAACCTCTCCTCCTTTAAACGCTCCCTAAAGACCTTCTTGTTCAGGGAAGCCTATAACCAAATCAGTAACTAATGAATTCCACTTGCCTAATAGTTGCCCTCCTCTAACTTCACACTAACATCATTCCCACCTTTGCAGTCCCCACCTCCTGTTTCTCACCCTCCTACTCATCTAGATTGTAAGTTCCCATGGGAACAGGGCTTCCAATTCTTCCTGTATTTGTTTGTTAAATTTTGTCTGGTGTCTCATATTGTACTGTCCTTTTATCTTTGTTACCTATGAACAGCGCTGCGGAATCTGTTGGCGCTTTATAAATAAAGAATAATAATAATAATAATTATATATATATATGGTATACACAAGTAGAATCCTAGAAATAAATACAAGGAAGCTCTAGGTCTAATAGCGCTCCAGATGAGGGTAAAAATTAGAACCCAAAATATTATTAATAACAGAATCTTAGTTCTATGAATGCAAATGGCTGCAGCTGACCTAAAGTGAAGGGAGATTCTCTATTGCACCCTTCTCAATTAGAAAGAGATCAAAAAAATAAATACAAGGTTAGCGCTGCCTAGCATAAATAAACATACAAATGAAAATACAATTCATAGAAGTATTCAAGGTGTAAATGAATAGAACACCACAAAGTCTCATGAACATACAATGTAAGCTAATGCAATAATAGAATAAATAAATTAATTAATTAAAATATATAAAAAAATATCCTTAAACACATAGGTAAAGGCCCAATACAAAAAGAGTTCAAATGGATCCGGATAAGTTATTTCATCCAATCCCCCTATGGGTGTGCACTTACTTGAGCAAACCTCAATCTGTATGAGGTAAGTTGAAAACGTAATCACTTGTCAAATCACACTGTCTGAAAAGCCCCTTGTTTGGAATAAAGAACTTCCTTTTTCTCTTGGAATATCCAGTAGCAGAAACGTTCAAATCCTCATTCCTTGGAGAGTGGTAAAATAGTAATCAATAAGCATGAGAAAAAGACAATCAATAGAAAATAATTATTGTATGCTAGAGCCTTGTGTTCTTCTGAGAGATAATTATGGGTGGTAATATGTTCTTAGAAACACCTGTACCCTTAAAGGGACATTGAACTTTATAAAGTGTTGTGTTGTATCCATTAATTTACACCTTGAATACTTCTATGAATTGTATTTTCATTTGTATGTTTATTTATGCTAGGCAGCGCTAACCTTGTATTTATTTTATATATATATATATATATATATATATATATATATATATATATATGTGTGTGTGTGTATATATATCTATATGTGTATGTGTGTGTGTGTATATATATATATATATATATATGTCTATGTATATATATATATATATATATATATATATAAAGTAACAATGGTGAACACAATAAAGTGAGTATCTGAGTTGTGCACACTCACAATGAGATATAATATAATATATATATATATATATATATATATATATATATATATATATATATATATATATATATATATTGGTATACTGATAAACAAATAAACAAATAAATTGCTATAAAGTGAAAACACACATAAAATAGCAAAATTGAGAAAGAAAGGATATATATGTATTCATATACTTATCACGATCTAAGGCATCCAATTTATAATAAATTCAAAAAGTCTTATCCTTCTGATGGCGAAATGAGAGAGATGTTCAGAGATGGTGTTCAGTGCTTCTCGTCACAAAACAACTCAAGGTTCAATTTGAGTAAAATGGTACAACTGTAGAGATCTAAAAAAAACAAGCGCACAAAAGCACCTCTCATAGTGCAAATCAATTTAATACAATAAAACAAATATAAAAACACAAGAACAACTTAGGGTATTTCCTACTCACAAGTGTAACCCCAATCTAATGAGGTAAGTAAAAGCAGGTGGATCTCAAAGTGTCCCCACTTATATTAGATCTTTAATCCCAATGTTGGCAATGGGTATCCTCACTCCAAGTCTGGTCGATATCCCCAGTGTTGCTTGCTATCAATGTTGGTCCACTTGTCTGTAAGTTACAGTTTCGCTACTGTCAGTTTAAACAAACCGCTCGATCCGCTCAATCCAGAGCTAATAGAGAAACGCCAGGAGTAGCTGCAATGTACACAGATCTCCTCTCAGCGTGCAATTCACAGGTGATGTAAGGTGGGCCACGCTGACAGTAGCGAAACTGTAACTTACAGGCAAGTGGACCAACATTGATAGCAAGCAACACTGGGGATATCGACCAGACTTGGAGTGAGGATACCCATTGCCAACATTGGGATTAAAGATCTAATATAAGTGGGGACACTTTGAGATCCACCTGCTTTTACTTACCTCATTAGATTGGGGTTACACTTGTGAGTAGGAAATACCCTAAGTTGTTCTTGTGTTTTTATATTTGTTTTATTGTATTAAATTGATTTGCACTATGAGAGGTGCTTTTGTGAGCTTGTTTTTTTAGATATCTCTCTCTCTCTCTGTCTCTCTCTCTGTCTCTGTCTCTCTGTCTCTGTCTCTGTCTCTCATGTGTAGACATAAGAACTATATCTGAACACCGGAGGATCCGGTTTGTTGTAGTTTGCAGTAATTTATTGGTGTTAGTGTACTTTTTATCACTTTAGTTAAGAGTTTTATGTTCCGGCTTTAGCCCATAA
Source organism: Bombina bombina (assembly GCF_027579735.1). Lineage (NCBI taxonomy): Eukaryota > Metazoa > Chordata > Amphibia > Anura > Bombinatoridae > Bombina > Bombina bombina. The sequence goes on from NC_069506.1 coordinate 261,292,588, forward strand.
AACTCTTAACTACTGACTTTTAAATGCGGTAGAAGTCTTGACAGGGGATGGTCTGCCACTCACTTCTTCTTGCCCAGTGCCACCACTCATATCTGTTGTAACAGTAGTGTAAATTTAAAAAAAAAAAACGTTTTTGACTGTGAAACATCAGTCTGCTAGTGTAATCTAATTGCAGTTGCCTGCCTGCCAGCGTGTGTGCCAGGCCCACTTGCCCAGTGCCACCACTCATATCTGGTGTAACAGTAGTGTAAATTTAAAAAAAATATATTTTTTGACTGTGAAACATCAGTCTGCTAGTGTAATCTAATTTCAGTTGCCTGCCTGCCAGCGTGTGTGCCAGGCCCACTTGCCCAGTTCCACCACTCATATCTGTTGTAACAAACAGTAGTGTAAATTTAAAAAAAAAAAAACTTTTTTGACTGTGAAACATCAGTCTGCTTGTGTAATCTAATTGCAGTTGCCTGCCTGCCAGCGTGTGTGCCAGGCCCACTTGCCCAGTGCCACCACTCATATCTGGTGTAACAGTAGTGTAAATTTAAAAAAAAAACTTTTTTGACTGTGAAACATCAGTCTGCTAGTGTAATCTAATTGCAGTTGCCTGCCTGCCAGCGTGTGTGCCAGGCCCACTTGCCCAGTGCCACCACTCATATCTGGTGTAACAGTAGTGTAAATTTAAAAAAAGAACCTTTTTTGACTGTGAAACATCAGTCTGCTAGTGTAATCGAATTACACTTGCCTGCCTGCCAGCGTGTGTGCCAGGATTGAGATTGTATTGGTTTGAATTTGTTCTCTGTTTGTATTCACTAGGGGCTAAAATATTCTTAAGATTTGTGGCTTTTTTAAATATGATGTCTTAAGAATATTTTAGCCCCTAGTGAATACAAACAGAGAACAAATTCAAACCAATAAAATCTCAATAATGAAACTATATCAGGTTACTTCCCATGCCATGATTGTAAATCATGCAAGCATAGCACCAAAAAAATTTAGTCAAATCCACCGTGACAAAAAAGGAAGTCAAAATAAAAGATGTAATTAGATGCATGGATAATAATATTATATACCTTATACAATGCTCGTGTGAGCTCCAATATTTAGGCCAAACGAGTAGAAAGTTGAAGGACAGAATGAGAGAACACATTCTCAGCATTGAGAAAGAAAAAGACAACACGAGACTGTATGCCCATTTTAAACTAGCCCACAAAGGGAACCCAAAAGAAATGAAATTTTGGGGTATAAGAAAAGTAAAATCAGATGGTAGAGGAGGAAATTTTGAAAAGAAACTTCTCCATTAGGAAGCAAAATTAATTTTTGAAATGGGAACCTTACATCCAAGAGGCTTAAACAGTGATCTAGATTTAAACTCCATTCTATAACCAAAAATACAAAAACACACATATTCTTAACAACAATAAGAACAGCTGTCAATCATATATACAAATACCCATATAACTCAATTGAAGAAGATAAACATAAATCAGTAGGCTAACTTAAACCAATATTAATTTAAAAATGAGCCAACTCATATCAAAACCTAATAACTTAAAGAACTAGTAAAAAATCAAAACTTTATTTTTAAACCACATCTAAACCATAAGTATACATATTGTCATTTTAAATAATCCCACTGTGACAATATTTGACGTACACCTAAAAAAATCTATACATAGAAGAAAAATTGAATATTTGCCCAAACTATAGATTGAACGAAAAAATCCCAAAAATCTAAAAAATCCAGCTCTATATGACGTCATACAGACAGATCTGATTAACAATCCATTTAATCCACTCGGAATATACACCCAATTGCAGCTATAAGGAACACACCTTAAAGTAGTTTAAATTTAAATTTAGCCGAATGTAGACAGCAAAATACTAAGTGGAGTTCTCAAAAACACCTACAAATTTAGGGGATAATATAACTGTGAAATATACAAAAAAAAATTCTACACGTAACAAAAATTAAACGCCCCTTAATAATAAATTGGGCAAGGAAACATACATCATCAATTTATAATTAATGCCTGCTAAATACTTTATTCCTTTTAAAGTCTATACTATCACACGCCAATGTAGCAGTAAAGTGTATTTATTTACGTAAGAAATGTATCAGCAACCTTTTACATATGCATTAAAATGCAAATAAACTTATCTCAAATGTTGCAAATTTGCTCTAAATGTAGACAATGACTATCAGATTTCACAGAAGACTTTCTGACAATAAGCAATACAAATTTTAAATATAATATATAGAAAATGTCCAGGACCCTAAGAGTTAACCCTAATAGGGTATAAATAGCAGGACAATCCATCATACAGGTATCTTGAAAAAGGCTGTATAGCCGAAACGCGTAGATACCGGAGTATTGCTACATCGATTGAACTAGAACTCAGAGAAGCGCTTCTGACCATCCACCAAAGTAAGTCCACAATCATCAAGGTTTGAGAAATTTTGCCTTCATCTATCTGGCCTATATCAGCACTAGCGGCATTTATTTAACCGCAATCTGACCTGAAGCAGAATACAAACCAAGAACAACCACATTCAACGAAGATTCGATCGGTCACTGACCGAAAGGAAGGAAAGTGTAAAACACAAAGCGGCATAAACCCCCGCACTACATCTGCATCCAGCGAAGATAAGATCGGTCACTGACCGAAAGGAGAAAAGGAGGACATCAAACGGCACTAAACATCACACTGTCTTCTCATCCAGGATAAAGTCCCTAAGCAAGAGAAAGGCAAGAAGAGTTTTTTTCTAGCGGCGTATACTTAACCGCATAAAAACCTTAGGCATCAAGAATCAGCAACCGACGGAACTCCAGGTTGAAACGGAGAAATACAGTCCGGTCACTGACCGACAGGTAACACCAAGGATAGCGGCATATATTTAACCGCAAGAATACGGATGAAACCAACAAAGGTAACTTTTACTTAGAGAAACTTAACATACCTGGCCTAACCGCTCCGCAACCACGGTTAAAATTCTGGCTCATTACAAAACCGCATAAAGGTGTGCGTAGAATTTTACTAAGATACATATATGAACAAGGGTAATTACTCAATACATATGTAACAATTTACCGGAATACACAGCAAGTTAAATTGTGATATCGTTACAGTGATTTTATATCTGTGCATTTTTTCACAAGGTTTATTATTATTATTAAATGTTTTTATATGTTTTTATATATATATATTTTATCGGCCAAATTGTACTGACACCGGTGTCATTTTTTTACAGTGTACATTAAGCTTATCCACAATAAAATACTTACATCAATACTGACAATACTGCAGTATTTTATAGAAGAAAAGGAATAAAATATTCAAGGGCAATAAACTACCCAATATAATAGATTGCACCCATTTATATTACGAATTAGTTCAACACGGGAAATAGCATTTTTGCGCCACCCAATACTTTCACAGCAACTCAATGCATTTAGGCATCTAGATGTGGTGAAAATGACTTGCTGAAGTTCAAATCGAGCATCAGAATGGGGAAGAAAGGGGATTTAAAGGGATAGTCTACCATAGAATTGTTATTGTTTTAAAAGATAGATAATCCCTTTATTACCCATTCCCCACTTTTGCATAACCAACACAGTTATATTAATATACTTTTTACCTCTGTGATTACTTTGTATCTAGGAACCTTCTTCCAGCCCCCTGATCACATGACTGTGACTGTTTATTATCTATTGTCTTAAATGTAGCATTGTTTTGTGCTAAATCTTAAATAACCCCCTGTGCCTGAACACAGTGTTATCTATATGGCCCACGTGTACTTTCTGCCTCTTTGTGTTGAAGAGATTTAAAAAGCATGTGATAAGAGGCAGCCCTCAAAGGCTTAGAAATTAGCATATGACCCTACCTATGTTTAGTTTAAACTAAGAATACCAAGAGAAAAAAAGCAAATTTGATGATAAAAGTAAATTGGAAAGTTGATTAAAATTAAAAGTCCTATCTGAATAAGGAAAGTTTAATTTATACTAGACTGTCCCTTTAAGTGAATTTAAACATGGCACATATATACATGCACGCACGCACACACACATACTCACACTCACACTCACACACACACACACACACATATATATATATATATATATATATATATATATATCAAAGGAGTACTGCCTGAGAACGGGTAGATATCCTTCTAAATCTGAAGATAAACTTCACCAGGTAAGGGTTTTATTTATTCTGTTTTTTTTCCAATGTCATCCTTTTCAATGCAAATTGGTCATCCTCTGATTATATATACCCATTATGATCATATCTAGTCTATATATTTGTCTCTTCAATGATACCCACTGTAGGATATGTATTAGTACTATGCATACATCTGTCCAGTTTTAACTAATGATATATTTGATTTTATATTGTATATGGCAACATTGTCAATTTATACTGAATAGTATCTGACTATCTATTTTTGTAGATATGTGTCATTAGAGATGTTGATTAACATGACGCTTGTTTCCCTTAATGATGAGTAGATGATCAGTTTGGACATGGTTCTTATTTTTATCCTTATATAAATTTTAAATTTTAATGTATTTCATTGTATAATTATACTGCCCTGTCGTGTATATTTTTGCACTTGCTTGACAATTGTTTATTGTTCAGCTTTATATAAGATTACATCATCATCATTTCTACACTTTGATTGGTTAATTTAAATATTCAAAATACACATATACACACACACACATATAATGAATTTCAAGGAGGATATGCACAGACCCACAAGTTTTACAAATGCCAGGGTGCACTCATATCGATATCATAGCAGAACAGTCCTAAAAGCAGAGGCACTCACTGGTCTTTTAGTTAAAATAAAACTTAGTGTTTATTACATATCAATATAAGAGACATAACGTTTCGGTGCTGCCTTTGCACCTTTGTCAAATGTCATATAGGATTCATAAGGTATGAACCTAAAAACAATACACATAATACCACAACACCCTGATTAAATACCATTTTCCTCAGCGCTGCCACTCTCATGCCGTCGACTAATTGTTACGTCTCTTTTATTGATATGTAATAAACGCTAAGTTGTATTTTAACTGAAAAGACCAGTGAATGCCTCTGCTTTTGGGACTGTTCTGCTATATATATATATATATATATATATATATATATATATATATATATATATATATATATATCTTTAATCTCTTCCCAATTAAATGCCTTAGCATATATCATATACCTTTTAAACCCTTTTCATACCTTTACAGTATATCAATAATAAATAATATTATATTATATTATATTGTTACAATAAATTCTTTACTTCAGATCTCAAATCACGCTAACTTTTCAGCTCTGTTATGTGGGCAACACATAACTTTCAACTTGTAATATGTAATATAGTTAATCTGTTTTGCCATGGACTTGTAATACCACATTGCACACTAATCCTAGTGTGGTCCAGCAATATTGATATCACACTTTGGGGCCAATTTATCAAGTGTCTGGCAGACAAGATCCGCTGTAGTGTATCATGTCCGCAAGACATTGATAAATGCCGACAGCATACGCTGTTGGCATTTATCATTGCACAAGCAGTTCTGGTGAACTGCTTGTGCAATGCCGCTAGCAAGGGGTGTCAATCAACCCTATGTTATGAGATTGAGCGGATTGATGTATGCCACCTCAGAGGAAGCGTACGAGTTAAGGAGCAGTAGTCTTAAGACCGCTGCTTCTTAACTCCAGGTTTCCAGCGAACCTGAAGGCTCGCGCGGAAACAGGGGTATACGGCCCCATTCAGGCTGTGATAAATCGGCCCCTTTGTTTCTAGTCCTATGTGATTTTAGTTTAAATGTTCTGCTGAGCAAAAGGAATATATGCTTAATATTCAGCAATTTCCTAACAAAACAAGCTGTATATCAATCTGCCAGGCAAAAGGTTGTACAAGCTAATTTTTATTTACTACAATAAGTCACTGGAAACAAAAGGGATCAATATGCAAGCTATGTGTTCAATAATTCCAAACAAAAATGTTCTGCTTTAAATATAAATGTCAGGTGCGTCAAAGTTATTAGTATAGTAGTTATGTATCAGCAATGACAAATGGCTTACTTTCTTTTACATGCCCGACTTTTCAACATAACAAGAAAAAATCCAGATTATGTAATCCCCACCTACAACAGCATAATATAAGGGGACTGTCATTCCGGAGGTTTTTTAGTCCTTGAATGACACAGGAGAAACACGTACATTAAGAATTGACTGAAAAGCAGATCTCCAAGGTAAGTGTAAAACCAGACATTAGTTTTATTATAATGTACCTGTGTGTGAGATTCTGTTCATTAATAAGGTGCATGCAGCATTTTCAGTTTTTGTGAATAATAAGCAAAATGCATAAAAGGTTTTCATAATGAGCTTCCCTTCTGTAAATCAAAAAGTAAAACTGAACTGACCTTTAAATATAAAATCAACATATGACATATGTGTCACATAAAAAAAAAGTGTTTGGTAGCAACTCTATCTATCCATCTATTTATCTATCTAAATTCCACATTATATACATATGTGTGCATATTTATATATATATATATATATATATATATATATATATATATATACATATACATATACAGTATGTGTATGTATATATATATATTCATTAAAATTATGGTGGAGATAAAAAATTGAGATTAAAATCCTCCATAACTCCCAAAATTAAATCAATACAAATGGATTTGCATAGGAAATTAGCACATCTATGCAAGATTCCTGCCTACTTTTCCCCATAAATACTCCATATACAATGTTACCAATGCACAAGAGAATATTGGGTAAGATATGCAAATTCTGTTTTTTTGCTTCAAATACTGTTTTAACACAGCGATCCTTTTAACAGGATTATTGCAGCAATACAGAAATCACTCACTAAACAATCTGTTTTGTTCTTTTTAGAACTCGTCAGTAGGAAATAGATTTCTGGTTGCTGCATTGGTAAAGCTACTTTCAGGGTTAAATCAAAATTCATTAAAATTATGGTGGAGATAAAAAATTTAGATTAAAATCCTCCATCCCCCTACAGTACAGAAAAAACAAATGTTTTACTTTTTGCAAGTCAAAGACTATATTTGTAAATTATCCTGTCTATTCCCCCAGATCTTTCAAGACCATCCATTAATGGATCACCTTAAACGGGAGAAATGTTCTCTGTCCTCTATATATAAAATCTTAAGATCTGCAGAGACAGATAAATATATAGAACGAGCAAGGTCCCATTGGGAGAGAATAATAAGTTTATCGGACCTTTCAGAGCAATTAGTCAATAGTCTAAGGACAACGTTTTCCATTTCTAATTCAACTTATTTGAGAGAAATGCAATTCAGGATCTTTAATAGAGATTATCTTATCCCGCGGCGGGTAGCCAAGTGGAATAGTAAGGTCAAGAACCTATGTACTAAGTGCCATTTAAATGATCCAGATCTGGGACATCTATTGTGGGAGTGCCCGAAGGTTAATCAATTTTGGCACAAGGTAGCATATTTACTCTCACAAATGACAAGTATTAAAGTAACGTTTTCAATAAATTCTATAATTCTATTGACTCCCTGTCCCTTATGGGGGAATAAGAAGAGATTTATTTTAATAGGCCACCAAGTCTCTGGCACAATCAGAGAACCCGGCTGTGGCATCTCCTATTAGATATTGGAGTGTTATCACAATATATGCAAGGTTCCGAAAGGAGCTTGACGGCCCGTGTTTCTGGTCAGTCTTCAGACTCGCCAGAAACAGCAGTTATGAAGCAGCGGTCACAAAGGCCAGTGCTCCATAACCCTGTCCGCCTGCTCTGAGCAGGCGGACAGGAATTGCAACAATTCAACCCGATCGAGTACGATCGGGTTGATTGACGCCCCCTGCTGGCGGCCCATTGGCCGCGAGTCAGCAGGGGGCGGCGTTGCACCAGCAGCTCTTGTGAGCTGCTGGTGCAATGTTAAATGCGGAGAGCGTATTGCTCTCCGCATTCAGCGATGTCTTGCGGACCTGATCCGCACTGTTGGATCAGGTCCGCAAGTCATTTCTTAAATATGCCTCTTGTACCTTAAATTACCGATAATGGGATAGTGGCTCTCCAATATCTAATATGAAAGGCAAGTTTTTCTAAAAGGATATTCCTCTCTGAGACCTATACCTTGGATTTACCAGAGCCCTATACCTTGGATTTACCGATATAGGGATAGTGACTCAAATAAGTAGCCTCTCTGGGACCTGTGCCTTTTATTTACCAGAGACCTATACCTTTGATTTACCAATATAGGGATAATGACTTAAATAAGTATCTTCACTAGGACCTATACCTTTAATTACCTAGTACCAGAGAGCTATACCTTTGTGTTACCGATAATGGGATAATGGCTCTCCAATGTCTAATATAAATACCAGTTATTCGGAATAGAGGTTCCTCTTTCAGACCTATACCTTTAGTTTACCAGAGACCTATACCTATTAATTACCGATATTGGGATGATAACTCTCCAATACCAAAGGTGAAATACCATTATTCTAAATAGTTATCTCTGAAACCTATACCTGGATTACCTATTATACCAGAGACCTATACCTTTTAATTACCGATAATAGGATAGTGGCTCTCCAATATCAAATGGGAAAGCCAGTTTATTCAAAATAGATATCCCTCTTTGGAAATACCAGAGACCTATACCAATTAGTTACCAAAAGGATATATATAGCATAAATATGAGAGAGCAGGACTCGTGTTAGGGAGCCATATCATAGAATTAGCCTTCCAGTTTATAATAAAGAAACCCTCAGGGGATAAATAAATTCATATACCTTGTAATACCGTTTGTTTTGAAATAGGCATAGCTTATTAAAATAGGGAAGAGGGAGCGGGGATGCCACTGACGCGTTTCGCCATGGTGGATGTATCAAAGGGCAGTTCTTGTAACAAATGCACTCCAGATAATATTTCAGTTATTGTCAGCAATAGCTGTGTTTCCAAACTCACACCACAACCTCACAGCAAAATACTCAGGTGATGTATTTATACTGACATTGTCATTGTATCTGCTCACCAATTAAGTGTCAGATAATTGCATACAATGTGACAGTGTATTAGCTGTTGAAGTAACATTGGTATTTAATTAGATCTGTACTATGTAAAACTGAAGTGGCAATTGATTAGGTTCTTTCCCTAAAATGTATACGTAACAGACTGTGAGCTCCTGTGTTTAGAAAGGTTCCCTTGATACTAGGGAACCTGAGCAATCACTTGGCAGTTTTGACAATCATGGTCTCTGTACGTATAACGAAACATTGACGTAGTAATGAAGTTTGTCTGGATAATAAATCTTTAAATACAACTTTTAGATAACATAAATGTAACATCTAAAATATTTTCATAATTAAAACTAATACTAATTCAAGGTCAATTACTCTTTAAATGTTTATGGTACTTCTTGTATCTCAGTGATTTTCATTTAAAAAGCAGTTTCTGCAAAATGAGGGTTATCATGTTCATGCAGATTTATTTTTGGCCAATAAATGGACATACAAATCTCACTCCTCTTCTTTTGCTTTAAAATGTTTTTAATATTTTAATAAAAATTGCCATTTTGTTAAAAAAAAGGATATCATTATCACCTTCCCCTTGAGGGGTTTCATGGGTATAATTATTTATTTATAACTATATCACATAAAACAAATCCTAAGCAGCAGTAGATCTATAGACCTATCTCACTACAGTACACACAACTAGTAATTAAGCACACCATATAATTTGCTGCTAATAGCTAATTATTTATTTATGCCCATCATTTCAGAGCCCCCACTATATGTATAACGCCACACCAGGGTTTAATTTATTAGGGCATTTAGGTTTTTACTTTAATCTTTTGATAAATAAAAGTAAAGACTCTCTTCTTTTACCTGAGCATTTTTATGCCCCTCTAGATTACAATGAGGGTAAGTTATGGACTATTTGTCTGCCATTTCAAAGGAACCAGGCACTAAACTCTTAATGCAGATAATATAAATATTGCAGAAAGGATAATTTCCTGTTTATAAAATAGCACTGATACAGATGCTACAACTAGCATTATCATGTGACAACTATTGATGCTATTGCCTGTGATATCTATTTTTCTAATTATTTGTTTTTAAACATATTTAAATACATTTACATTACACACTGTGTGCTTTTACCTGCAGTGTTTATGATACCAATTAATAACAGACATGTATTTCTATTGCAGAGAAATGCAGGCTCTAAGAATGCTTAAAATGAGTAACACTTTGCTGGTATTTGCTCTAGGTAAGTGAATAAAATGAACCCTGTTTTTATGATTGCTGCATATTTTGAAGAAATAGTTTAGCAGTTTAATTTATGTTTGTAGATGTACATTTGGCAGCTTCGTTCGCTGCCGAATGCAGACCCTCGCTCATTCAGCTCATTTTGAGGCTGGCTTTCTTCTTTTTAAAGTGCAACACACTAAAGGGGTCGATTTATCAAGCTGCGGCGGACATGGTTGCACATACGCGCCCCTGTTCGCCGCAGCTCGCCTCTGGTGGGCTGAATTCCACTGCCGGAATTTAGCATTGCACACGTGCGTTATTTTGTGCTCGCGTGCAATCCTGCCTGAGCTGTCAATCTCTTGATCGGACAAGACTGGGGAAATTGAAATTCGCCACCTAAGAGGTGGTGAAAGGTTAGGAAAGCAGCGGTCTGATGAAAGCTGCTTGTTAAATACGGACTGCAGGTTATCTTGTGAGAACCTGCAGTAGTAAGGGGTGCAAAGCTTTGATAAATCGACCCCTAAGATCTGGATTGCACAGATATTAGCGTGTTCCACTTCCACAAGCAGAAATCTGGTTCCGTAAAGGGACAAATGCTGTAAGTGTCTGAAGCCTCCCGCATTCGGGAGAGAACGAAACCGCAGAATGCAGATCTCTAAAAATTTGATGGTGGAATATCGGTAGCAAAAAAAAAAGGTATTTTAACAATCTCATAAGTTAGTAAATGAGCAGAAAAAACAAAAGCAGCCAACTGTACTTCAGCTTTGCCCCTGAAGTTACTTGAGTGTGTAATGCCGCTCCCTGTCAATCTCCCTGAGCGAGCGTCTTCCTGGTGATTGCTCTCTGCAAACTTCGAGGTGGCAGAAATTGTAAGAAACAGTGGTCTGATGACTGCTGCTTCCTACATTGCGGGAATCTGCCTCGCAAAGGGTCCGAAGCAGCTCACGCTAATTTTTACACGGAGCCCATAACGTGAAACTGAAACACTCTGCATAGTTCTCTTTAAATGATTGGAATATACTCCAATGTTGTTAAAAGCTTTTAATTAGATGCGAAACATAATGATATAGAAATGTATTTCACTCTTTATGGCAGCCTGATCATTTAAGCAACTATTGTTTTATTAACTCTCAACTTTGCATATTGATTTTGTATTAAACTTTGCAGTGGTGACATAAAACAATTTTAATAGTTAACTATTTACACAGTACAGTGCAAACTAATATTTCTTATTTTTATTTCAGTTGCAGTTTTGTTTTCTATTGATGTATCCTCAGAAGCAAATAAGGGGCCACCAAGTAAGTGAAATAAACAATCAAATAATAAGCTAAAATTAGTTAAGAAACCATGTGTAAGGCAGTATATTAATACCAACGATTGTTCGAATATAAAAAAATATATGCAAAAACATGCCCTTCAATTTTTTTTTTCATGATTCATATAGAGCTTACAATTTTAAACAAATTTCTAATTTACCTATTATCAAATTTGCTTTATTCTCTTGGTATCCTTTGCTGAAGTAGCATCAATGCACTACTGGAAGCTAACTGAAAATATCAGGTCAGCCACTGACAAGAGGCAAATGTGTGCAGCCACTAATGAGCAGCTAGCTCACAGTAGTGCATTGTGATGTCTGAACCTACCTAGGTATGATTTTAAACAAAGGATACCAAGGGAACAAATCTATTATCAAATTTGCTTTGTTCTCTTGGTATCCTTTGTTGTAGGAGCAGCAATGCACATCAGCTGAACCAATGAGACGAGGCATTAATGTGCAGCCCCCAATCAGGAGCTCACACCCAGTAATGCATCGATGCTACAGAGCCTACATAGGTATTCTTTTCAACAAAGGATACCAAAAGAATTAAGCAAATTAGATAATAGAAGTACATTGGAAAGTTGTTTTAAATTGTGTGCTTTGTCTGAATCAGGGACATTTCATTTTGACTGTCCCTTTAAAATGTATTTACACTGGTCTTGATGTTCTCTGAAACCTTGCAACTACTCTAACTACCGAAAAGTAAAAACAATTGCAGATAATGCACACTTTAAGATTACAGAACATAATTGTGAAAGGATGCCATATTGCGGGCATGAAACTCATGGAGCAAGATTTAATAAACATATGTTTATCATATTGATAAAAAAACTTTTCTCACGTGCTTCTCTTACATTTTTTTGTTCACTTTTTTTTCTCCATTTACTTCTATGGGAAAATATGTGAACGCGCACAAGATATTCTAAATCCGGATTTTTGCGCTAGTCAGGTTTCTGCTGGAGCAAAAAAAAGTTTTCTTTCAACTTGTAATACCAGCGCAACCCAACTAGCGCAAAAATCTTAATTCTAGAGGAGTTTTTGCTATAGCAAAAACACAAAATACCACACCACTTGTAATCTAGCTCTAAATAAATGCTAGATAGAATGATTCATTTAAAGAAAAGATTAGTCTGAGAATAACGTGTAGATGTATTATTTTTTCTGTTTAAATATTGACAAAATAAGGGAAATTTTGGGGGGTTGATTTATTAAGCAGCGGATGCTGCATCAACGCCCCATCGCTTCTGGTCAGAACCAGAAACGGAAGTTAAGAAGCAGCGCTCGGATGACTGCTGCTCCTAACTTCTCCACCACCTTTTAGGTGGCAGACTGAAATAATCCCAATCCGATAAGGTCGGGATGATTGACGGCCCCTGCTAGCGGCCGATTGATCGCGAGTGAGCAGGGGGCGGCATTGCACAAGCATTTCACCAGAAATGATTGTGCAATGTTAAATGCCGACAGTGTATGCTACAGCGAATCATGTCCTATCGACCATTAATAAATCTACCCCTTAGTGTCTATAAAACAATGGGAGCTGCCATGTTGTAACTTAGCTTACCTTTTCTACTGTGGCCAATTAGGGACAGTTATAAATAGGTCACTAGAGTGTGCAGCCAATGGCTTCAAGGAATATAACAGTGTTCTGCACTTCCATTTCTAACAGGACCTGAAAAACTCACAATTTCAATGGAATTACAGGAAAGGGGGACAAAATAAATAATGAGTGTATATTGCAGAGATTTTTTTATATATGCAATTTATCATTTTATATTACCATCTCAAAGTGTTTAAGGTCCCTTTAAATGAAAACATAAGCCTGGGACTACCAGTTTTTACTGTATAAATGTTCTGCTAGGAACCCCCGAAGGGTCATCTGTAAATAAGTGGTAACTGCTTCAAGGCATTAATAAACTGAAGTAGTGTGAACAGTAGAACACGCTAAAAAAGAAACAACATAAATCCTGGAAATGGTACCAACTAAAAGGTTCATCTAGTCTGCTTGAATTAATTTTAGTTAGAAATATGATGATAGAATACATATTACCGAGCTTTTTGTTTTACCAAGCATAATTCTAAATACTAAAATGAATCCAGTGTGTAAGTAGAGAAATGTATTTTATTCTATGCCCAAATTGCTTTTATATAAATTGTATATGTGTAATAAGGGTACCTTGAGGTACCTTGATTCTATCTCAGTGGTTTTGTACAAGTGATGTTTGGGAAGGTAACATGATGTATAGATTACAAGCATTTAGTGCTAGTTAGGTTATACTATTGCTTCTATCACATTACTATCTATATCTAGTGACTAAACCACATTAAGGTTAATAATAACGAATTACATGCCATATTTATGCTATTAAATTGAGGAGGTTTTTTTGAACAAGTCTCTTAAGAGCTTCTGAATCCCCTCTACTCAACCTCTCCCTAACCACGATTATACCTAACCACAACATGGCAGCCAGAAGGGTGTTGTAGATCAGATGACATTCTGGGGCATAGTTTCAGAAAGAGGCTGTAAAAAAATAATAATAAAAAAAATTCTGGGACAAGAGAAAAAAGGGAAGAGAGAGCAAAGCAGTCAGCGAGAAAAAGAGAAACAAAGAAGAAGAGAAAGAAATGGAGAGTGAGACAAATAGAGCAAGGGAGAGAGATAAAGAAAATGAGAGAAACAATGAGAGAGTGGGAGGCATAGAGAGGGTAATAAAGAGAAAAAAGTGCAAGAGAGAATACAACAATGATTACAAATAGAGAGTTAGATTACAAGAAAAATGAAAGGAAGACTGAGAGAGAGAAAAGAAAGGGGAAGAAAGAAAGATGGAGCATATACAACCACATAACCCCCCCCCCTATTTATGCCAAAATTTATGGGCAATTATCACATTTAAGCACTAAATTAAAAAACAGATATTTTAATAACCACATGAACAATATCCCATCGTTTTTTTGGCAGACATTTTTATTGAGGGATACACTTCTAAATGCTAGGAATGTGAAAATAGTTTAAAAATAATCTTAATTTTCAAAATCATTTAACCAAAACCCAAACATTTTCTGCAGCAATCCATCTTCAGCCTCTTCCCACAATTGACAACAGGGTCTTTTGCAGACCTCATATTTATTTCCAGTCTGAGCCTAGTCCAGGGTTCCCTCCCTATTTAGTATTTCAATTAAATTCTAACTGCTTATAAGGTTAAACAATTATCAGTATGGTGGAAAGAAATGAAGAATAAGCCCAGAACAATAGCAAGGCATGTTTTCATCTAGTGCTTTTTATTGTTAGGAGGTTTTGCTTTCCAATGGAGGTTTTTAGGTGTGTGAGGTCTTAATATATGGGGGGGGGGGTTATAGTTAGGAGTCATTGCTTGGTAAGGTTTATTATGGTTTTAGAAAGGTCATGACACAAGTTGCTTTATAGCAAGCCACGGCTATACTTTAGTTTGGTTGAAGGGCTGAGGAGGTCATAAACGACCTTTAGGTACTAAACATGTAATATAGGTACTAGTGTTTCCTTGGTGCATTGGGTCATTTTAACCCCTTAATGACCGCAGCACTTTTCCATTTTCTGTCCGTTTGGGACCAAGGCTATTTTTACATTTTTGCAGTGTTTGTGTTTAGCTGTAATTTTCCTCTTACTCATTTACTGTACCCACACATATTATATACCGTTTTTCTCGCCATTAAATGGACTTTCTAAAGATACCATTATTTTCATCATATCTTATAATTTACTATAAAAAAAATTATAAAATATGAGGAAAAATTGAAAAAAAATACACTTTTTCTAACTTTGACCCCCAAAATCTGTTACATATCTACAACCACCAAAAAACACCTATGCTAAATAGTTTCTAAATTTTGTCCTGAGTTTAGAAATACCCAATGTTTACATGTTCTTTACTTTTTTTGCAAGTTATAGGGCCATAAATACAAGTAGCACTTTGCTATTTCCAAACCCCTTTTTTTCAAAATTAGCGCTAGTTACATTAGAACCCTGATATCTTTCAGGAATCTCTGAATATCCATTGACATGTATATATTTTTTTTTAGTAGACAACCCAAAGTATTGATCTAGGCCCATTTTGGTATATTTCATGCCACCATTTCACCGCCAAATGCGTTAAAACAAAAAAAATTGTTCACTTTTTCACAAATTTTTTCACAAACTTTAGGTTTCTCACTGAAATTATTTACAAACAGCTTGTGCAATTATGGCATAAATGGTTGTAAATTCTTCTCTGGGATCCCCTTTGTTCAGAAATAGCAGACTTATATGGCTTTGGTGTTGCTTTTTGGTAATTAGAATGCCACTAAATGCCACTGCGCACCACACGTGTATTATGCCCAGCAGTGAAGGGGTTAATTAGGGAGCATGTAGGGAGCTTTTTGGGGTAATTTTAGCTTTAGTGTAGTGTAGTAGACAACCCCAAGTATTGATCTAGGCCCATTTTGGTATATTTCATGCCACCATTTCACCGCCAAATGCGATCAAATTAAAAAAAACGTTAAATTTTTCACAATTTTAGGTTTCTCACTGAAATCATTTACAAACAGCTTGTGCAGTTATGGCACAAATGGTTGTAAATGCTTCTCTGGGATCCCCTTTGTTCAGAAATAGCAGACATATATGGCTTTGGCGTTGCTTTTTGGTATTTAGAAGGCCGCTAAATGCCGCTGCGCATCACACGTGTATTATGGCTAGCAGTGAAGGGGTTAATTAGGTAGCTTGTAGGGAGCTTGCAGGGTTAATATCACATTTAGTGTAGAGCTCAGCCTCCCACCTGAAACATCAGACCCCCTGATCCCTCCCAAACAGCTCTCTTCCCTCCCCCACTCCACAATTGTCCCCGCCATCTTAAGTACTGGCAGAAAGTCTGCCAGTACTAAAATAAAAGCTATGTTTTTTTTTTTTTTTTTTTTAAAAAGCATATTTACATATGCTGCTGTGTACTATCCCCCCCTTAGCCCCCAACCTCACTGATCCCCCCCAAACAGCTCTATAACCCTCCCACTCTAACTTAATCTGCGCCATTTTGGGTACTGGCAGCTGTCTGCCAGTACCCAGTTTAACAGAAAAAATGTTTTTTTTTTAGTTTTTATTAAATTTTTCTGCAGTGTAGCTTCCCCCCACACAAAACCAACCCCCCACCCCTCCATGATCTCTTTTTGTGCTTTTGCACAAACAAGATTTGGCCATTTGTTACCAAAAAATTTTTCCATAGTGTAGCGGTTCCCACCCGCTCCCGCCCCGTGCACGCGCCCGCCCGCCACCCTCCGTGCACGCGCGCGCGCCCGTGCGCGCCCCCTAACGGCCCGCCCCCGATCCCGCCCCCCTTGACGACACAGGGAACACCGATGGCCGCCCACCCGCCTCCCAAGTCGGCTCCCACCCACCAACGATACCGGCCATCGATGTCCGGTGCAGAGAGGGCCACAGAGTGGCTCTCTCTGCATCGGATGGCCGTGTAAGGTTATTGCAGGATGCCTCCATATCGAGGCATCACTGCAATAACCGGAAAGCAGCTGGAAGCGAGCAAGATCGCTTCCAGCTGCTTTCCACACCGAGGACGTGCAGGGTACGTCCTCAGGCATTAACTGCCTTTTTTTTGAGGACGTACCCTGCACGTCCTCGGTCATTAAGGGGTTAATCTATGCACATTGTTTCAGACAACATAAAGGCCATTGTTAATACTTTATGCTGGGTCAAGCCACAGGACACTGTTGCTGTTGCTACAGCTGCTATGTGAATTAGAAGGATATGGAACCCAGTTTTTTTCTTTCTTGATTCAGATAGAGCATGATATTTTAACCCCTTAATGACCACAGCACTTTTCCATTTTCTGTCCGTTTGGGACCAAGGCTATTTTTACATTTTTGCGGTGTTTGTGTTTAGCTGTAATTTTCTTCTTACTCATTTACTGTACCCACACATATTATATACCGTTTTTCTCACAATTAAATGGACTTTCTAAAGATACCATTATTTTCATCATATCTTATAATTTACTATAAAAAAAATTATAAAATATGAGGAAAAAATTGAAAAAAACACACTTTTTCTAACTTTGACCCCCAAAATCTGTTACACATCTACAACCACCAAAAAACACCCATGCTAAATAGTTTCTAAATTTTGTCCTGAGTTTAGAAATACCCAATGTTTACATCTTCTTTGCTTTTTTTGTAAGTTATAGGGCAATAAATACAAGTAGCACTTTGCTATTTCCAAACCATTATTTTTCAAAATTAGCGCTAGTTACATTAGAACACTAATATCTTTCAGGAATCTCTGAATATCCATTGACATGTATATAATTTTTTTTAGTAGACATCCCAAAGTATTGATCTAGGCCCATTTTGGTATATTTCATGCCACCATTTCACCGCCAAATGCGATTAAATACAAAAAATCGTTCACTTTTTTACAAATTTTTTCACAAACTTTTGGTTTCTCACTGAAATTATTTACAAACAGCTTGTGCAATTATGGCTTAAATGGTTGTAAATTCTTCTCTGGGATCCCCTTTGTTCAGAAATAGCAGACATATATGGCTTTGGCGTTGCTTTTTAGTAATTAGAAGGCTGCTAAATGCCACTGCACACTACACGTGTATTATGCCCAGCAGTGAAGGGGTTAATTATGGAGCATGTAGGGAGCTTCTAGGGTTAATTTTAGCTTTAGTGTAGTGTAGTAGACAACCCCAAGTATTGATCTAGGCCCATTTTGGTATATTTCATGCCACTATTTCACCGCCAAATGCGATCAAATTAAAAAAAACGTTAAATTTTTCACAATTTTAGGTTTCTCACTGAAATCATTTACAAACAGCTTGTGCAATTATGGCACAAATGGTTGCAAATGCTTCTCTGGGATCCCCTTTGTTCAGAAATAGCAGACATATATGGCTTTGGCGTTGCTTTTTGGTAATTAGAAGGCCGCCAAATGCCGCTGCATTTCACACGTGTATTATGGCTAGCAGTGAAGGGGTTAATTATGTAGCTTGTAGGGAGCTTGCAGGGTTAATTTTAGCTTTAGTGTAGAGCTCAGCCTCCCACCTGAAACATGAGACCCCCTGATCTCTCCCAAACAGCTCTCTTCCCTCCCCCACCCCCCAATTGTCCCCGCCATCTTAAGTACTGGCAGAAACTCTGCCAGTACTAAAATAAAAGCTATATTTGGGGTTTTTTTTGTTTTTTTTTAGCATATTTACATATGCTGCTGTGTAGGATCCCCCCTTAGCCCCCAGCCTTACTGATCCCCCACCAAAGAGCTCTCTAACCCTCCCCCTCTGCCTTAATGGGCGCCATCTTGGGTACTGGCAGCTGTCTGCCAGTACCCAGTTTAGTGAAAAAATGTGGCGTACGTCCTTGGTCCTTAAGGGGTTAAACAACTTTCTAATTTACTTCTATTATCAATTTGCCTTTGTTATCTTGGTATCTTTTGTAGAAAAGTTGATCCACTTCTAAAGCGCTATATGGCCGCAGGTGTGCGAGAATGTTATACATTAGCAAGAGCACTAGATGGCAGCACTATTTCCTGTCATGTAGTGCTCCAGACGCCTACCTAGGTATCTCTTCAAGAAAGAATATCATGGGAACAAAGCAAATTTGATAATAGAAGTAAATTAGAAACTTGTTTAAAATTGTATGCTCTGGGGTAGATTTACCATAGGTCAAGAGGACATTATTCACTATAGTGAATTATGTCCACTGGATCTCGCTAAATGCCAACAGCATACGCAGTCTGCATTTTACATTGCACAAGCATTTCTGGTGAAATGCTTGTGCAATAATGCCCCCTTCTCCCTCTCGGCTAAACAGTCGCTAGCAAAGGGTGTCAATCATCCTGATCGGATCGGGATGATTTCAGTTCGCCACCTAAAACATGGAAGTATATTTGGAGATGCTAAGTGTTCTTTGTTCCATTGTTTATTTTACTAATTGAAGTATTTAGGTAATAGTTTTTTTGTAAGGCTTATGCCAAGCACTATAAAGCGCATACGTCTCGACAGCTGCTTTTACCAGTAACGTGTTTTATGAGCAGAAACAGATATGAACATTTATACATGGATCTGTGTGCCATCAATATAATAGTAATGGCATGTTATAAATAAATGAAAATAATTGTTTTTGATTACATTTTTCATTTCATTTTTTAATAGAGAAACGTTGCTTGTTTCTGAACCAAGTTTGGGATGATTGTGGAACCTTCTGTCCGAGGAATTGTGCAAACGTTAAAGAAGAAAATGGGTTCTGCACATTAAACTGTGTGCCTGGTTGCTTCTGCCGTAGCCCATACATTTTTCGTTTTGGAAAATCTGGTTCCTGTGTTCTTCCACAGAAATGTCCACGTGTCATTAAGGGTTAAGATACATAAGATCATTTGATAGAGCAAATTAAATAAAATGTAAATTAAACATTAACTTCACCCATGGAAGTAAAGTATAAATATTCTGTTTTCATTGAGGAGAAATAGATATCCTTAGCAACACAAACAAAACAGCCTGTTTGGTATTTTTGGTACTCAGTGTTTTCTCCTGTATATATTTTTTAAGATTCCCTTATGTCAATATTTACATGCCTTTTATAAATGAATGCAATTAGATTAATTAGAACAATGGATATAGACACTAACAATAAATAGTAATAATGGAAACTTTAAATCAATATCTTTTATTCAATCACATATCAAGCAAGAAAATTCATCCTCTTGTCTCCAAGAAATTCCCCAAGTCTACACTAAACTATGATGTTATAAATAAAGAATTACTGGTGAATAAGACATTATTGTATTTCTACACCAATTGGAGGAAACGTCAATATACTTTATTATTCTCAACTTCAGAATGTTATGTACTTACATTCGGGCAGATACATTAATTCAAGACAGACCCGCTGAGCTTTATTTTTTCTAGATGCCATTTGTACCTGAATCAAAAGGTATTAAAGCAGGTGCTTTAACTTGGCAGTTTTCTTCAGATGGTAGCTCTACTCGGGTTAGCCCAACTCAGTAAAAAAAAAAAAAACTTTCCCCTGACAGAACATGCTGCCACCCACAGTTTATCCTATATAAATTCCAAAACTGTGCACACAAATGAAGGCACAAACCACTTTAAGATAGGTGTGCTAGAGCAATGTCGGTCATGCTAAACTGTTGCTGATAAATCTGATTTACCATGAACTTGTAATATCAAGTTGTGGGCAAAGTTTATTTTAATCACTCCTGTTTTAACTAAAATAGGATTGTTGCCTTAGAGCTACAGTCATAGCAACAGATAAATGTGCAGGCACTTGGCTGAGGAGCTTGCACCAGGGCCACCACTAGAAATTGTGGGCACCTCCTTTGACCTGTGTCCCAGACCCAAATTCAGAACACCTCAGACCCAAAATTGGGACACCTCATAAATGTTGAGCAGATGGCATTATAAAAAGACATTTTATTTATGTATTTATACACACATCTAATAACAAACTTTGAAATTACACTTTATCTGTTATTTTCCACAAACTGCACTTGGGAGGGAGACAGTGGGAGAGGAAGGTGGAGAGATAGGCAGAGGGAAGAAGGGAAAGAGATGAAGGAAGAGAGAGACGGAGGGAGGGAGAGAGAGACTGAGGGAGGGAGAGAGGGGTAGTGAGAGACAGAGGGAGAGAGACAGAGGGGAGGGTGAGACAAAGGAGTAGACAGAGGGAAGAGAGACAGGGGGGTTGACAGACACAGGCAGAGGTGGGGACAGACCGATAGAGACAGAGAGGGAGACAGAGGGGGTAGAGAGACAGAGTGGCAATATCATGGACAAGAGTGCAGAAAACATGGGTAAACCATTAAAGAAACACTAATAAGCTAAACAAACAATAGCTGTACCTATCTAAGCTGACATTCTCTTGCATTCTACCTTCACCCTGGGGCTTGCAGGAGTGTAAAGTTTCATGCTGGGCAGGTTTCAGGACATAAAAATGGCTTCCTCAGCTCCAGTACTGACACTCCTCCCTGTCCACATACAGCCTCCACTTGCCCTAATAAGGCCCACCATGCTCAGCCCATATTAGGAAATGGAGACAGAAGAAACTGCACTAGCTGACTGAAGTGCAGGCGTGCAGCCGGAAGCTTTCAAGCAGAAACAATTTCCGCCTGAAAATCTTCTGCCACACATCTATCCAGTAAAATCCCAGTGTCCCATGTCCCTGAAGGCTGGCAGAAATGATGGCTCAAATGCACCCCCACCAACATTAATGCAGGCCGACCCCCTGTTTCCATAGTAACGCACAGCTTTCTGTTGAAATTTAGAATAAAAATGTGTTCAAGGCCCCCCAGCTATGAAGGCTGCATAGCACTGCCACCTTCATTAGTGCAGCTCTGGGTCCCAGGCCTCCTGCTCTACGTTCTGCAGTAACACTCTCTGATGTAATTCAAAGAAAGTGTCCACCGGGCCTATATCGTCAGTCAATTCTTTCACCCCCTGATGGCGGACCTGGCTTGCACTCATAGAAGCAGATGAATAAGCAATCACTTTAACAAACTTGGCTGAACTTGTACTCAAAATTGGAGATAAATAGGAAGGCAATATAACAAAGTCACAAGAGTAGCTGAATAAGCATGCACATACAAAAGCCTGGCTGAAAAGCTTGCACTCACCAGAGCAAAAAGGAAGGAACTTTAACAATACTTGGAAAATAGCTTTCTTCCAATACCATCTACCATGCTTTAAAATGTAGCTGTTTGACTCCATAGTACATAAAGATATTCAAACTGTATGAAGTTTATTACAAGGACAGAGACTCATATTTTGCTATTCTTTTCATTTTACTACTCAAATAGTATTTTTAAAGTACAGTATATAACAGTTTAACAGTAATACAGAAAAAAACTGAAAAATGTAAACAAAACCAATGACAGGTAATAATAAAGTGGTCTAATTAGATAACTCCAAAATACTTAAACTGGGAGAAAACTGTTAATCTTCCCATTTTTTTTTTTTTTTTGCTGCTCTATGAGATAAGTATATCTTGTATTTATTGTGAAAATAAACATTTTATTATATTTTGTGGTGCAAATATATATCTTTCATAAATGAACAAAATGGAACTGCTGAAAATTCTAATTCTTTATTTTACTTGTATTAAAAATCGTATCACATGTTAGATAAAATAATATGCAGACATGTCAGGCCAGCTGACACGTTTCGGCTAATGACAGCCTCAATCATAGACTCAATTTTCTGTTCACACCTGTGGAGCTTAAATACGCTCCCTCACAATCTCATTGGTTGCCCCAACGTCTGCATCAACTTCATTACTTGGACTTAAAGTGACAGTAAACCTGTTCCAAAAGACACATTCATAATATAAATTAGCATTCATAATATATATAAGTATATCCAACCCCAGTTACAACTATTACTGCTCAATAACTCCCCTAGTAGACAAGTGCATGGTGAAAAAATTCAGTTCGGTTCGATTCAGAATTTTTCGAAGTTCGGTTCGGATCGATTCGAATTCGGAAAATTCTGAATCGATTCGTTTCGGATTCGTTTCGGATTCATTCGGATTCGAAGAAATTCGGCTGCATTCGGTTCGATTCGTTTCGGAAATTCGGCATTTTGGTAAGTGTTAGGTGGGATTAGACTAGTATTATACTGTATATTAGGTGTTAATTTTAATTCGGAAATTCGGTTCGAGACGAATTTTCCGAATTTCCGAATCGAACCGAACCGAATCGCACATATCTATCCCCTAGTAATTATAGGTCATTATACATCAATTCATCAGTTTAAGATTATGTTCGCTTGGACCGTGTCAACCTTTAACATTTACATTCTATCACCGATTTAGTTGTTGTCACCACACTTCTCATTAATAGAGATTTTATGTAGCCTAATCTGTTATATAGGTAACTTAACAAAAACCTAGTTTGTTGTTCAAATATATAAACCTTGGATCCTATCCATATCCATACCAAAATCATAATACATTAAATATATTTTGTTTTTTGTTGGACATTACGAACATTGAATATGTTCTTGATCTCATTTATAGAGCATATTATACCAGCAATATAGGTGATTTAACAGTATTTATTTTGTCATCATATGCTCTCTATTGCCAGAAATTAATAATGTCTCCCTTTATGTTGATACCATGGGGTCTACGTGTTTTTAGTGTGAAGATCCAATAAGCTTTCTTTTTAAATAGATCCTATATTCTGTCACCACCTTGTGGTTTTCTTCGCACTAGATCAATTATCATCCAGTTAAATGCACTAGTGTCCCCCTGATGTTCATATATGAAATGTTTTGCAGCTCCTGTAGTAGCTATTCCCTTCTCTATATCATTAAGGTGTTCCCTTATCCCGACCCTTGTCTCACTTGAGGGGCACCCTATATACTGTTTCTGACAGGTCGTGCATGCTATCATATATACAGCGTGATCCGATCTACAGTTTGTACAGAAATCACAAGTATACACCCTCTGTGTACTAAGAGACTGAGAGACCTTACTGATCTGGGTAAAATCACACGCTGTGCAACTGCATGTACCACATCTGTAGTGTCCCTTGTATGTTAACCAGCTACTCTCTTTCTTAGGCACTTGGTAAAATTATGTTTCCTATTGTCATGTTCTTCTTTGAGACAAAACCGCACCCTTTCTCAATTACCCTTTTAAGGTGATCATCTGCTCCCAAGATCGGGAGATTTTTCTTGATTATATCACAGATGTTTTTGTATTGGTTGGTAAATGTTGTCACAAAAGTGACGTCACTATCTCTCTTGTTCTTTTTCCTTTTATTCACTGATTTTTTAGGTTTAAGTAAGTCCTCCCTAGAAATGCCTATGACTTCTCTATAAGCTCTCATGATTGGACCTTCAGGATAACCTTGTGCCCTCAGTTTGGTTAATAATACTTTGCTCTCTGCTCAAAATGTTCCCTCTTCTGAACAGTTGCATTTAACTCTTATAAGCTAGCCCTTGGCCACTCCATAGTGCATATGTCAAGGGTGACAACTCCTCACAGGGAGCAAAACATCTGCAGTGATTAGTTTAGTGTAATGTGATGTTGTGATATGTCTAGTTGTGGTATTACCTTCTATTGTGACATCCAAAAATGCTACCTTCAATTTGTCAAACATTGATGTAAATTGTAGTCCTACCCTATTCTTGTTCAAATATGTAACAAACTTTTCACTCTCTGACTGTGTACTTGACCACACAAACAACAGATTGTCGATAAATCTCTTATATCCTATCACTGACCTTCTAAATGGATTCTCATCTGCATAGACGTGGGACAGCTCCCACCAACCCATAAAAAGGTTGGCGTATGTAGGGGCAAATATATCTTTCATAGTATGATGTTTTTTTCTATATGTTGATACTCTTTATATTATTTTTATTTTTCTGCATTTCTTTAATCTCTATTGTTATTTATTCATTTTTATCTCTTATTCCTGTCGAAATTTGTGTTGGCAAAAGTTTTTTATATTGATCGTTTTGTTTTCTATGTGTGTCCTTTCTGGTTTCTTGTTATATTACCAGCTTCTCTTCTTCTACCATTTTTTTCCCCTGTATTATTCAAAGTTGTGTGCGCTCGTGAGCAATTTTCCGTCCGCCATCTTGTCTTTCGCCCTGTCATTCTAACTCCTCATCTCTGTGACGTTGCAGGACTCATTTTCCCACATCTCTATCTTCTTCCCCCCTTTGTTCCCGCCCTCATTACCTCTTTGCACACTCCTCCATACCTTCTCCATACAAATCTCTACATTTATAATTGTTGCACTGTTATTTTAGACGGTTATTGTTTTAAAGTTTCTCTTTACTATTTATGTTATATTTCCAATGAGTGTTGCTTTTTCTAACTATTATATGATAGCTAAGAGGTTTTGTTTACGCTCTTTCACTTACAAGACCCAAGTTTGATTCCCCTCAGGGTCTTTAAGATTTATATTTTATATTAGATTTTATTAATTTCAGTTATATTTTAACAATATTTAAATTTTATTTATTTTTGATATTAAAATGTCTCAGGATAATTTATCTCATATTCCTGAGAAGTCTTTTCAGACTTTATTATAATATATGCAACAATTTACTGAACAGATGTCTAAAATTCAAACTGCTATAACATCTGTTCATTAAGCTCAAATTACTCAGAAATCTATTCTTATGCCAAAAAGGCTTCTTGCAATTCTAAACATTTAAATACTAAGAAACCATTGAGTAAAAATAAATCTGTTTCACATCTCCTTGCTTCGGACAAAATCTCTGCAGCATTTAAGAGGAATGATCTTAATAATTCAGACTCAGATTCTAAACAAATTGTATTAAAAAAGAAAATTTTGGAACTTCCGGTGGGCGGGGCCACGGAGCGGCAGCACTAGTGAAGAGCTCCGGCACTACACGGCCTAAAAAACTGTCTAAGTGTGCTGCTTGGCTTCTCCCCACGCACATTTCTTGTTGGGTGTTCATACCCAATCCAGCCCCAACTAAAAACTCAGCGTGAAGGGCATTTTCGATCAGCCCTTGCCCCCGGAGGCGCGAAACAGTAAAGGAGAGATAGGGAGACAGGCGCCATCTTGGAATACGGCACGAGAGCTGCAACAGAGGCCTATCGGTCGCCAGAGGACCTGTGGATCAGCAAACGGAGCTACAATCTACAACCTGCAGGAGCAAATACCCGGCGAGATTGGGTGAGATCAGTGAGATACGGGTGGGAGCGGGCGGACGGCTATCCTGCATTATAACACACAAGGCTCTGCAGATACCCTCATAACACACGCAGGGAGGCCTGTTACCCACCTCGCCTGAATACCCGCTCCTGCACACCTCCCATCAAGGTATCTGTGGTGCAGTGGGGAGGAAAATACCACAACTGTTTTCTTGGTTGGAGGGGGGAGTGAGGGGGAGTAGTGATTGGAAGTGTGAGACATTTTAAACTGCGCAGCTACAGCAGCACTCCTAACCGGCCTCCCCTGGCAGGGAAGACCGCTCATAAGGGACATCAAATCAAATTGTACGCCACTGCCTGAGACAGCAATACGATATCGCCCAGGCTTGTCTTTACAAGTGGCCCTGACACATGCTGGCTGCCCCACTCGCTCTCCCCCTAGTTTGCTGCAGCTGAGCTCCCACCAGAAACGGCAGTAATACAGTAACACAGCGTGAACTTGGCTGCTTTGCTGTGAACTGACAGGGAAGCTCTGTCTCTTTCTTCCACACACTGCCAACATAGCTCCTGCCTGCAAGTCACTTGCACCAAACGAAGAATTGCCATACTCTTAGTTTCACTAACCCACATGAAAGTGGACAAATACTTCAAGGTCTCTGCTACACAAGCTACACCCATCATGTCAAGCAGACAAAAACCCACAGAAAGAAGGCAAAAACTGACACCAGAACCTCAGCTGGAGCCACCGGGCCCCCCTGACAGGGAAACACCTCAGGACACCTCCCATACAATGCTACAGGACTTAAAAGCCTTTTTTCTTCCAAAAATGGAATCCCTGCAGGCGGGCATGGATACTCTCACCTCAG
The DNA here is from genome assembly GCF_027579735.1 of Bombina bombina. Lineage (NCBI taxonomy): Eukaryota > Metazoa > Chordata > Amphibia > Anura > Bombinatoridae > Bombina > Bombina bombina. Next base: position 261,319,726 of record NC_069506.1, read on the forward strand.
AAATACGACAATACTCCACACGTCTGCAGCAAGCAGAGCAACGGATCTCAGACGTGGAAGATAATCAGCACTCCTCCTCCGTCATTGTTCAAAGACTGGAGCGTCAAAACTTCACACTACAAGAAAAACTTGACGACCTTGAGAATCTGTCTCGTCGCAACAACTTGAGACTGATCGGGGTCCCTGAATCAATAAAGAACAAAGATCTACTTGAATTCACAGCCCTGACACTACCTAAACTACTGCAACTCGACCCAGACACACTACCCCTAGATGTGGAAAGGGCACACAGGATAGGGCCAGAATCTTTACCCACCAGAGCTAACCAATGCCCCAGACAAGTCATCTTCAAGCTCCTTCGCTACCAAGAGAAACTGTCGCTACTCAAGGCATACAGAGCTAAACCAGACCTCTGCTTTGAGGGACACAAGCTGCTCATTTTTCAAGACTTTTCAGCAGAGGTCGCAAGAAAAAGGAAGGAGTTTGCCCCCTTATGCTCTAAACTGCATTTACAAGGCCGTCAGGCTTCACTCTTATACCCGGCCAAACTAAGGCTTACCACCCCTGGAGGCCCTAAGACATGGATGGACAGAGCTGATCGATAGTACCCATCTCTACTCACTGTCTTTGCCCCTCTGCAACCCCATCTTGTGATGGCTTTCAATGATTGTGACCTGGCCCAATGGGCTGGGCCTGAACTCCTACCCTTTCGATCACAGACTCCTCTGGTGCCTGGAGCCTCTAGCTCTGGGTTCCAGGTAACCAGGTCATTATGGGTTACTCTGTTTCATATTCACGAATCCCTGATAACATGTATATGTAGTGTTGTCAGTTACATTATTGTTCTTTATATGCATGTCTCTCCATGTGTTGCATTTTTCCAAATGTGGTTGTCTCATTACCTTCCTTACTAGGTCCTGGGGGGGGTCCATGGAGGGACTGGCAGCCGACTTTCCATTTTTCAAGACCAGGAGCAGCTCTTTCCCTGGACGGTAGTAACTGTAAGTCACCCAACACTCACACCTACACTAACAAACGGACAGTTTCACCTGACGTATATTACGGAGAGCTGGGATGCCCTGGTCCCACTTATGACTGTAACGGTGCATTATTTCCCTCACTCTACACACCATGTCTCAAAGCCTAAAGATTGTGTCCTGGAATGTCGGGGGTATAACATCCCCGGCCAAAAGGAGTATCATACTACAGCACCTTAAACGCCTACATGCAGACGTGGCCCTGCTACAAGAGACACGTCTGACAGATGCCGAACATGAAAAACTAAAGGTTAGGTGGGTGGGCCAGGTTCACTATACTCCGACTGAGGGCCGTAAGCGTGGGGTGGCAATACTGGTTAAAAAGGGCTTACCGATCCAGATCTCCACACTTAGTACAGACCCCAAAGGCAGGTTTCTAATAGTAACTCTCAATTTTGCAGGAAACTCTTACACTTTATGCAATGTCTATGGCCCTAACCGCCCTCTTCCTCAATTCTGGCATACCCTTCAGGCGGCCCTGCTACCACACGCGGATAAGCCCTTGTTAGTGGGTGGCGACTTTAATCTGATCCAGACTACACCGCTTGACCGCAAGGCTGAGAACACCGACTTAGAGCACACTAGAGAACACAGTAGGCGACACAAATTAGAAACAGTCACCATCGCATCATTTAAAACTGCACTAGACCTGATAGACCTGTGGAGACTCCGCCACCCAACCCATAGAGATTTTACATGCCTCTCTAAGACACACAACTCTCTGTCCCGGATAGATTATTTCCTATGCTCCCCACAACTAAACAGACAGATCAAACACACACATATCGCAGACTTTTTGATCTCAGATCATGCCCCTGTATGGCTGGAGTTGCAGCATAATCCACGCCCCCCCTCCTCTCGAGGGGCTTGGCATTTCCCTACATACTTATACAATAATTTAGACTTCAAAAAGCATTTGAGGGCAGGTTGGACAGACTACATTCGGTTCAATGCTCAACACCAGGACACCCCGGCACTTTTCTGGAGTGCCTCAAAAGCAGTAATGAGGGGACACATAACTAGCTACACGGCCTTTCATAACTCCAGGCGCAAACAAGCCGACGCAGTCACAGATACAGCGGTTACCACCGCGTATAACGAATACCTGGCGCGTCCGTCCACCCAGACTAGATTAAAGTACTATGAGTGTAAGAAGATAAGGGAGGATGCGTTATATCGCCAAGACTTAAATTTTCAGCACCATAGACAAAGACGATTTTACAGATTTGGGAATAGGACGGGGAAACTATTGGCCAACGCTGTGAAACTAATTACACCCAGATCAGTAATAACTGCCATACGAGCGAATGGGACTATTCAGACTGACAACAAAAGCATAATGGACGAATTTGTTCGTTTCTACACAGACTTGTACACCAAACACACCGCTGCACCTAGTGACAAAGACGCTTTTTGGAAACAAATACAGACTCCCACCATCACGCAAGACCAATTAGCCTGCCTAAATGCACGCATATCACCCTTGGAAGTCCAGAAAGCCATTAAGAGGGCCAAACTAGGGAAAGCCCCGGGCCCAGACAGAATCCCCATAGAATACTACAAAATACTGCAAGACGAAACCAGACAGGGATCCCACACTGGCCGCCTCTTACAGACCAATATCGTTACTGAACAACGATTACAAGCTCTTCACGGCCATACTGGCAGATAGGCTGGCTAGGGTGGTGGGAAATGTTATTCACAAAGACCAAAGAGGGTTCATGAAACACCGCTCATCGGTTACGAATATTCGCAAGACACTAGCAGTTATCTCCCACTACTGGCAAGCCAGGGGAGGGGGCTACCCTAACCCGCTCCCAGACGCCTGTCTCCTCGCGATCGACGCGGAGAAGGCGTTCGATAGGGTGGAGTGGGACCACCTGCTGACAACCCTAGACAAATTCGGAATTACGGGAGATTTCCATAATCTCATCCGGACACTTTGCCAAAGCCCACACACATTGGTCATAGTTAACGGGGAAACGTCCCAAACCTTCACGCTGGAGAGGGGCACCCGTCAGGGGTGCCCACTCTCGCCCCTCCTTTTCAACCTTGCCATAGAGCCACTGGCCATTCATTCATTCATTAGAGAGACCCTGAGAGGGGTGGAGGTTGGTCAGCACCCCACGCACTTATCCCTTTATGCCGACAACTTGCTACTTTACATTCAGAATCCAAATACTGAAATCCCCAAACTCCTCGACATGCTACATCACTTTGGACAGATTTCAGGAAACAGGGTTAATTTAGACAAATCGGAGCTTCTGTATCTGAGAAACACCGCAGGCCCTGATACACCTCAGTTTCCACTTAAAGTCACAACAGGGGCATTTAAATATCTGGGTATATACTTACACACAAACCCCAACCTAATTTATAAGCTCAACATCCCCCCTGTGCTCACACAAGTGCGGACCCTCTTGACCGGCTGGTCCAGGCTCCCACTCCCACTCTCAGGAAGGTCTAACCTAATAAAGATGATAGTAATGCCAAAATTGCTATATCCCCTCCAACTTTTGCCACTTCTCCTTACGCGAAAGGATACACAGACTGTAAACACAATGTTTTCCAGATTTATATGGAATGGCAAAAAACAGAGGATTAGTCGCCTCAAGCTGGCTATGCCGGCGACTCGAGGTGGGCTTAAGCTGTCTAACGTGGAGTGGTACAACTGGTCTACTCTGACTAAGTTGGTCTTAGAGTGGCTGGAGGGTACATCAATGTTCGGTGATAAACAACTAGAGACACATCTCACATACCCGCTAGCCCGAGCTTTCCTGCCACATGCGGAACTCCGTTCACTACCGCCCCACGTTAGGGATAACATCCTGTTCCGAGACCCCTTGAGGGCATGGAAGAGATTGTGCAAATGGTGGAATCTGTCTCATACTATCACCAGACACCTCCCATTGCAAGGGAATCCGACCTTTCTCCCAGGCATGACCACACAGGCGTTCAGAGCCTGGGGAGAGAAAGGCTTAACCTCAGTATCGCAACTCATAGACCCCCTCTTCAACAAAGTGTATCCGCTAGCTACACTCCAGCAAAAGTTTGATCTCCCCCCTCATAGTACCTTCCCATACCTGCAATGCACCCACTATGTACATAAGCTTCAAACTGACGGACTAGACATTACGAAACGCACACATATAGATAATCTGTATTCCTTAGCAAAACAGGGAATTCACTCCATCTCCCACATTTATGACTTAATCACGCAGCAGATGTCTACAGAAGTTACACGACACCTGAGTGTCAGATGGACTGCCATTATGCACAAGGACATAGATGCAGACACACTGTCGGACAGCTTTGAACGGGTAATACGAGCCACTTTGGCTTCGGAAACTAGAGAATCACACCTCAAACTCTTGCATAACAGTTACATCACACCAGCCTTACGAGCCAAATGGGTACCCAACGCAAACAACGCCTGCTTGAAATGCTCCCTCCCGGATCCAGACATAATGCATTTATTCTGGGAATGCCCCAAAATCTTACAATTCTGGGCAAAAGTACAATTCTGGCTCTCAAAAATTAGCGGCAAACACATCAAACTTACACAACACGAGGTCTTTTTCCTAAGAGGACACGCTCACTCATCCCCAGCAGACCGCTTCACAAATGCCATTATATTGCTGTCCAGGAAACTAATTCTTAAGCATTGGATCCTACCTGGGCCCCCACACATAACCGAACTCATACGTTTGACACACACTCAGCTCCTAGTTGAACAAGCAGATGTTAAGGGAGATGTGGAGAAGAGAGTAAAACATTTCATGTCCAAGTGGGAACCCTACTTAATGTATCTTGCTCCGACCATCAGACGACACCTCTTGACCCCTTTTCTCAACAGCACCTACCTTATGACTGAACAACTGAGGGGCCGATGGACCCTGACTGACGGAAACCTCTGACTCCCAACACAACACAGCAACCGACACTTCCTCCCCTGACGACAGATCCCGGGCTGTGACCAAGATATAGAGACTGATCACTCGTAGGCTGGCTGCTGGACCCCCGAGACCCCCCCTCCCCCCCCCCCTTCCTTCCCCTCCCCCCATCATCACTACCACCATCTGCATTTATCCATCCCCCCACCTTCTCCTCCTCTCTCCATCAATGGCAGAGGCTTTGGGGTAGGCCGAAGGATTAACCATAGCTGTTCACTGAACTGCACAAGGCGTGGAACTTGTAGTCTATAGCCTGTGGTTTATTCGTACCAAGACTGTTATCTGTTATCTGTACATCAATACTTTGACATGGTTGTTCACGGTTTCGTTTGAAATGAATAGTTACAAGATATTTAGTTTAATTGAACGTAATGTTTGCTTGGCATTAGCCTCTACGCAAGGTTCCTAAGGATGGCACCCCAGTAATAAATGACTAGATGGATTAAAACAAAGACTCTGACAAAAGTAACAGGTGCCATCTAATGTAAAACCAGGTTCTAAATAGTTGTTTGCTCTCCCTTGTTTCCCCTGTTTTCTCCCCTCTCCCTCCTTCCCCCCCTCCTTTCCTACCCCTTTAAACCTCACCCTGCCCCCCTATTCCTGCCCTACCCCTCCACTACCTAATTTCCATCCCATCCCCAATCCCAAGCCCTTCCCTTTTTTCTTCCCCCTCCCTTCTTCTCTTCTTCTTCCCCCCACACCCTTGCCCCCCCCCCCCTTACCCTCCCAAGCTTCCCAGTTGGTTTGGTTTATTTAGAAAATGTGAACAGACCCAGGAGGAGAGAGCTGAGTATTACCTGCAGGAACTTTTCATCACTACTTGCTGCAAGATCAGTTTTGTAAAAACATCTCTGTACCATGTTTACTACGGTGATTTGTATTGTCTCTCTCTACTTGGATCTGTGAAAATATATTAAAAAAAAAAAAAAAAACAGAACATTTTAAAATGCAGGGTACACGCAGACAAAGTTTCTGCAGAAGAATCTTCTGACTCAGATATTGATGAAAATTTTGATGATAATATGGATAAAAAATTCTAAATTTAATGATTCTGATGAAATGATTTGTTTATCTAATAATTCTCCTTATTTTTCTGATTCTTCATCATCTAATGATATTAAAATAAATAAAAAATATCTCACGTATCTAAACCTAAGTTACTGGATAACAAAGGGGATTTATATTTAGACCCTGATGATTTATTGCATCCACAATCCTCACAATGGCAACCTTCTAAAAGGGTAGCCAAATTTTTTGTTTTTTATGTTCGAAGAGAGACCCTTATCTAAGAATGCTAAAACTACTCTTAAAGCAGAGTGTTCCAGATCAGTACTTCCACATTCATCTCAAATTACCCACAAAATTGACACTAATCTTTTAAAATTCATTGGTACAAACAAATGTAATATTAAGAGAGGTCCTGACAGATACTTAAAAACTTGTCAGGACAAGTTATTAGATTTAATGAGTCCCATTACCAAACTTTTTGAAATATCAGAAGGAATTTCCCAGGAATCCCTTTTAGATCCATATACCATGAGGGAATGGATCCAGAGACTTGTGTATCTCCTTGGGGATGCTAATACGGCCATAGCTACGCAAAGAAGGCATTTGATACTTAAACGCATTGACCCAAAAATGTCAGACTTTGCCCCTACTGAGATGGGCCCTAAAGTCAACAGCTTTCTTTTTGGTAAAAGTGGACTCAAAAAACTTAGTAGTTATGTTAACGAATTTAACTCTTTAAATAAAATTCGAGATAATACTAAGAATTTTTTTTATCAGCCCAACAAAAATGTGAAAGGACGAGGTTGCTTTCCCGTTTGTTTCTAAGGTGTCTCCAGGTCTCAAATTTAAAATTTCACCTCACAATCCACCTCTCACACAAATTTCTTTCCCACAAGAGGGAGACAATGGACAAACAGATCCTTCAGATATTGTCCATCACGAAGACCATTCAACGGTAAATTCTCTCACCTTTTCTTACAAACACTTTATTTCCCACAAAAAAATTGGAGGCAGGTTATCCCTTTTTATAAACAATTGGAGTTTAATTACAAAAGATCTTTTTGTAATTCAAATTATTTCAGGGTTTCATTTATTATTTTCTTCCCCTCCAATTCAAAATACTCTTCCTGTTCCAATAAAATTTTCCCTTTCATATTACAATCTTCTAAATTTAGAAATTTTAGATTTATTAAACACAGAGGCTATAGAACAAGTTCTAGACCCAACAAATTAATTAATCAGCAATATGTTCCTAGTAAAGAAAAAAGAAGAATTTAAGACAGTTTAAGACAGTTAAACATTCATATAGAATACAATAATTTCAAGATTGAAGGTATTCATCTTCTGAGAGATTGTCTTATGGACAAAGATTGGTTAGTCCGTTAGATCTAAAAGATGCTTATTTGACTATCCCAGTTCATTCAGAATTCAGGAAATATATATTTTTCTTTTGGTAAGATCAAATTAGATCTGCTCCTTTGGGTTTTTACCAAATTATTAAAACCTGTTGGTTCTTGGTTGAGAATGAGAGGTATTTGATTAATTATTTATTTGGACTTATTTTTCACCAAGATCCGATTATTCTTTCAGATCAATTAAACATGACTATGAACCTTTTCCATAACTTAGGTTTTATTGTAAATGTCAAAAAATCAATTCTTTCTCCCTCTCAAAATCATCTAATTTTTCTAGGTTTTGTAATAGATACTATTTCTGCAACTCTTCCTATGGAAAAGATAAAGAAAACAAAGAAGGAAATAAATTATCTTCTCAAGAAACAATAATTTCCTATTCGTTCTTTAGCAAGAATTATAGGTCTTCTTTGATTAATGCACTTTTCCCTGCTCCTCTTCATTATCAAGCATTACAGATTGAAGATTCATTATCTTTGCTTAGGTTATTCTTACTTTCAAGAAATCTCTTTATCAGAAGAAGCAAGATCACAACTTCTTTGGTGGTTATTAAACATGGAAGCTTGGAATGGGAGAGCTATCTTTGGGAAATCCCCCGACATTATCTTAGAATCGGATGCAAGCATTTATAATAGATCTATATACACAAAAATTAGAGTGCGCTAAAACAGCTCTACCTGTTGCCTAGTTATACACTAATAGTGAATAAATACGGACCTATGTCTAACAAATAAATTAATTAAAACAATCAAAAAATAACACGAGTAAAATGTATATATATATAAACACCATTAAACTTTATTACTCAACTTATAGAGTTAAAACCGATTAGTTGCTAAGGTGCACCTTATAATCATATAGTTTAAAAAACACTTCTATATATAAAAAACCATTTTATATATCACTTTTACCACTAAAAAATCCTATATCCTTGCTTATGTTCAGAATTTAAATAAATCTCTTCAGCTTGTAGTATTGTTTGTATCAATTTTGTTTCAAAGTATATGCTGAAAAAATATATATATCATAACAAAGTATCAATAAATTGTCCTTAGTCTTATTTTATATATATTTATATCTCCAGAGTTAGTTGAAAGACTTTATTTGAAAGTTCAGTTTTTCGCGGGGTACCCCTTTAACTGACGATTACTGTTAAATTCAACTTGACAGTTATTGACCTTGTACCAATAATTGGCAATATATCCTTTGTTAATACATATAGGTCGGAGTATCAAATCCTTGGTCCCAAAATATATAAATGTGACTACACTCACCAGAATACGAAAGGTAATGGATCTATAATACCTTTCCCCGTGGTTGCTTTTTCTTTGCGGCAGCGTTTGGCGTTCCTGAATCAGCCGTTACCTGGCTGTGACGTGTGTGTCTCCACGTGACTTCTTTACCGCACCAATAGCCTTGCCGGGTTGCCGGTGAGTGTTACTTTCAAAAACAGCGATGTGATTTCTTTTGATATTTCCAAAGTGCTACCAGGAGCACGATATCTTCTGTGATTAGATTCCAACTTGTCCTTTTCCCAAAGAAATTCTTTCACCCTCAGTGACACTTCCAGGGTTACTGCTGAACAGGAATAGCAGGGAGAATCACCGTTACAAAGGCTGGCCAGCTGAACGGGTTTTGTCCTGAGTCATCTACGCGTTTCAGCTATGATGCTTTTATCAAGATGAACTGCATCCTGTCAGACAGTCTTTTATACCGGAATCCTTAAAGGGAACTTGTTTCCTTTTTCTTAAAGGGACATTTAATTTCTTTCAAGTCTCATCTTTGGATGCTTTCTGGTAGTTATTATTTTTAATCTTTGAACACTGAGTCTTAAAGTCATAAATGTCTTTGAGAAAATTTATATATAATTAAAATTTTAAAATTTGATTGCAACTTAATAAAAAATATATATATAAAAAAAATTTTCATTTCGATCAATATATATACACATAATTACCCCTTACTGTCTATTAATTAATAACTTGTAAAATCCACTAGCTTGTAAAATACAACTCAATATAATGTAGTACAAAAAAGCTAAAATATAATTTAAAATATAATTTAAAATATAACTATATAATCTAAAATTATAAACTTATGTTCCTAGTAATATAGTGTTTCAATATATATAGTTACATACCCTGTGTGTGCAAGATCACCTCTATTTAATCTCGATTGGCATATATTACTTTCATCTATAATCTGCCTTTTATTCATGTAAGTACTGTTCTAAGAACTCTTTTCAAGTTAATAAATAATCATAATGGATCTCATGAAAAAGGGGGAGATTTAATAAATACATCTTATCAAAAATATAAAAATATAAAAATATAAAAAACAAATTCATACATTTTTATATATACAATCATTTAATGCATAAAGAACTTTATAAAAACGGATTGAGATCTAACTCTGCATTTAGGCCCAGGGGGGCAAGGGTTTTAAAATTAAAAATTAATTCTGCTTCAGCTCTTAAAAGTTTTTTATTTATATCTCCCCCACGCCAGTCTTGTTTTATTTTCCTCAGGCCCCAGTATTTTAGGCCTTTTGGATTTTGGTTGTGTTTTTCTTTAAAGTGTTTAGAGAGCAGATGTTTTTCATATCCATGCTCTATGTTAAGGATATGCTCTCTAATTCTGTCCCTCAACATACGTGAGGTTTCCCCCAGGTACTGTTTATGGCATGGACATTCAATTAAATATACAATATTTTTATCAGAACACTTTATTACATCTCTAATTTTATAGTCTTTTTGTGTTACAGTTGATTTTACACTTGTCTCTTTGCTGCTATATTTGCATGCTTTGCAAGATATGCACGGAAAATAACCTTCTATCTTTTGACCTTTTAAGTCCACATCTAAGGTATTCATTCTGGGGGGTTTTTAACCCCCAAGAATGAATACCTTAGATGTGGACTTAAAAGGTCAAAAGATAGAAGGTTATTTTCCGTGCATATCTTGCAAAGCATGCAAATATAGCAGCAAAGAGACAAGTGTAAAATCAACTGTAACACAAAAAGACTATAAAATTAGAGATGTAATAAAGTGTTCTGATAAAAATATTGTATATTTAATTGAATGTCCATGCCATAAACAGTACCTGGGGGAAACCTCACGTATGTTGAGGGACAGAATTAGAGAGCATATCCTTAACATAGAGCATGGATATGAAAAACATCTGCTCTCTAAACACTTTAAAGAAAAACACAACCAAAATCCAAAAGGCCTAAAATACTGGGGCCTGAGGAAAATAAAACAAGACTGGCGTGGGGGAGATATAAATAAAAAACTTTTAAGAGCTGAAGCAGAATTAATTTTTAATTTTAAAACCCTTGCCCCCCTGGGCCTAAATGCAGAGTTAGATCTCAATCCGTTTTTATAAAGTTCTTTATGCATTAAATGATTGTATATATAAAAATGTATGAATTTGTTTTTTATATTTTTATATTTTTATATTTTTGATAAGATGTATTTATTAAATCTCCCCCTTTTTCATGAGATCCATTATGATTATTTATTAACTTGAAAAGAGTTCTTAGAACAGTACTTACATGAATAAAAGGCAGATTATAGATGAAAGTAATATATGCCAATCGAGATTAAATAGAGGTGATCTTGCACACACAGGGTATGTAACTATATATATTGAAACACTATATTACTAGGAACATAAGTTTATAATTTTAGATTATATAGTTATATTTTAAATTATATTTTAAATTATATTTTAGCTTTTTTGTACTACATTATATTGAGTTGTATTTTACAAGCTAGTGGATTTTACAAGTTATTAATTAATAGACAGTAAGGGGTAATTATGTGTATATATATTGATCGAAATGAAAAAATTTTTTATATATATATTTTTTATTAAGTTGCAATCAAATTTTAAAATTTTAATTATATATAAATTTTCTCAAAGACATTTATGACTTTAAGACTCAGTGTTCAAAGATTAAAAATAATAACTACCAGAAAGCATCCAAAGATGAGACTTGAAAGAAATTAAATGTCCCTTTAAGAAAAAGGAAACAAGTTCCCTTTAAGGATTCCGGTATAAAAGACTGTCTGACAGGATGCAGTTCATCTTGATAAAAGCATCATAGCTGAAATGCGTAGATGACTCAGGACAAAACCCGTTCAGCTGGCCAGCCTTTGTAACGGTGATTCTCCCTGCTATTCCTGTTCAGCAGTAACCCTGGAAGTGTCACTGAGGGTGACAGAATTTCTTTGGGAAAAGGACAAGTTGGAATCTAATCACAGAAGATATCGTGCTCCTGGTAGCACTTTGGAAATATCAAAAGAAATCACATCGCTGTTTTTGAAAGTAACACTCACCGGCAACCCGGCAAGGCTATTGGTGCGGTAAAGAAGTCACGTGGAGACACACACGTCACAGCCAGGTAACGGCTGATTCAGGAACGCCAAACGCTGCCGCAAAGAAAAAGCAACCACGGGGAAAGGTATTATAGATCCATTACCTTTCGTATTCTGGTGAGTGTAGTCACATTTATATATTTTGGGACCAAGGATTTGATACTCCGACCTATATGTATTAACAAAGGATATATTGCCAATTTTTGGTACAAGGTCAATAACTGTCAAGTTGAATTTAACAGTAATCGTCAGTTAAAGGGGTACCCCGCGAAAAACTGAACTTTCAAATAAAGTCTTTCAACTAACTCTGGAGATATAAATATATATAAAATAAGACTAAGGACAATTTATTGATACTTTGTTATGATATATATATTTTTTCAGCATATACTTTGAAACAAAATTGATACAAACAATACTACAAGCTGAAGAGATTTATTTAAATTCTGAACATAAGCAAGGATATAGGATTTTTTAGTGGTAAAAGTGATATATAAAATTGTTTTTTAATATATAGAAGTGTTTTTTAAACTATATGATTATAAGGTGCACCTTAGCAACTAATCGGTTTTAACTCTATAAGTTGAGTAATAAAGTTTAATGGTGTTTATATATATATATACATTTTACTCGTGTTATTTTTTGATTGTTTTAATTAATTTATTTGTTAGACATAGGTCCGTATTTATTCACTATTAGTGTATAACTAGGCAACAGGTAGAGCTGTTTTAGCGCACTCTAATTTTTGTGTATATAGTAGTATTTTTAGTGAGGTTCTTTGGGAAACCACACTTTGTAGAGTTGCATATATCTACCGTTAGGGGTTTATACTTTTTGTTTATCATTTATAATAGATCATTTTGCCTCTTGTTTTAATTATCAAATTCTCCCATTTTAAGGTTCGAGACCAGATCCGACAGCTTTAGCAATGGATGCTTTTCTTCAGAATTGGTCTCTGATAGGAGCTTATGCCTTTCCCCCATTCTCAATGTGTCAGGGTTTTTTCCTGACTTGTTTGCCATGTGCTGCTGGCAGCCATTTTACTCACCTCTCTTGCTGACTTTGGTGCATTCTGGGAGATGCTGCTCACTTCCTGTACTTCCTTTTATAGCCAGACTGGTTTACATCATCCATGTGAGACAGGATGCAGTCTCAGAATTGTGATGTCATCACTTATTATTTAAAGGGCCTTTGTTCAGTATGCTTTGCCCTTGGGTTGTCTCAGACCTGTTTGTGAGAGCTCCTGTGTATTATCTGGCTGTCTGACGTCCCTCCTGGTTCCTGATCCCTGGCTTGTTCCTGACTCTGCTGTTCTCCTTGTTCCTGATTCTGGCTCGTCTGACTAGTCGCTTTGGCTCCTGACTCGGCTTGTCTGACTACCAGCTCTAGTTTTGACTCCTGGCTTGTTATTTGACTTGTGGACTTTTTATTATTTTTTGCTATTAATAAAGGTGTGATTATTTTTGCACTTCTCGTCTCAGTCTGATTCCTGGCACCCTGACATTATGCAAGGGCCATGAATCCTGATGGTGCTAATAATCCACCTTTACCTGCCATAATTTCCAGGATGGATGAACAGGATCAACGCTTGGATCAATTTGTACTAGCCCTGCAAACCCTGCTGACTTGCACTGCACATTTGGACCAACGTGTCCCGCAAGTTATGGCTGCTCCTGTTTCCACTGATGCACCTAGTCCTATCAGGAGCTTGTCTGGTTCTGCACCTCTACCTCAGCGATATGGAGGCGATTCTAATCAGTGCAGAGGGTTTTTGAACCAGGTGGGCATTTACTTTGAGATGTTACCTCAGGCGTTTCTCTCTGACAGAGCTAAGGTGGGATTTCTCATTTCGTTACTCTTTGACACAGCTCTTGCCTGGGCTAATCCCTTGTGGGAGACTAATAAACCTGTGATTTCAAATTACCCTGAATTTGTGGCCTCCTTTTGAAGGGTATTTGTTGTTCCAGCTCGCTCCTCCTCTGCTGCTAAACGACTCATGTCCATTCAGCAAGGTGCAAGATCTGTTGCTCAGTATGCCATTGAGTTCCGTACGCTTGCAGCAGAGGTAGGCTTTAGCAATGAAGCCCTTGTTGCCGCCTTCTTTCATGGGCTCTCTGATGCGATTAAAGATGAAGTTGCTGCCAGAGATTTACCAGAATATCTCGAGGCATTGGTGTCTTTTTTTATCCTAACTGACATCAGACTAAGTGAGAGGCCTTCTTTCAAGGAGCGCTTGCGGAAGCCTCCTGTACCATTGTCTCCTACGTGTTCGTTCCCACCCATGCCTCCCTCTCCTCCCATGCCTCCTGGTCCCGAATCACCAGGTACTGCTGTGCCGATGCAGTTGGGATTCACACATCTCTCTGCAGCGGAGAGGGCCTTTAGGAGGAGGGAGGGGCTCTGCCTCTATTGTGGGTTACAGGGCCACCTTTTGAATTCTTGTCCTACTTGGCCGGGAAACACTCACACCTAAGGTCCTGTTGGGGCAGACCTTAGGTGGTTTATCCTTGTCCCCGGAACCGCTAAAGGAGAAACCTTTGGTCACGGTTGTCCTTTCCTGGGTGGACTCCTCCATAGTCACTCTGGCTCTTGTTGACTCCGGTGCTGCGGGCTATTTCATTGACAGTGCTTTTGTATCGAAGCACTCCATTCCTGTTTTGCCTCAGTCCATTCCGCTTGCTATTGGGGCCATTGATGGCAGGCCCCTTCAGCCCGCACTCATTAATCACAAAATCGCTCCGTTGTCCATGGCTGTTGGGGCTCTCCATTTTGAAACCCTCCAGTTCCAGGTGATAAACTCTCCGCATTTTCCAGTTGTTCTGGGTTATCCCTGGCTCCAAAAGCACAATCCCAGTCTCGACTGGCTCAGGTCCGAAATTTTGTCGTGGTCTCCGCAATGTATTTCCACTTGTCTAAAGAAACCAGTTAAAGTCTTGTGCACTTCTTCAGTATCTCAATTGCCAGAGGTGTACCGAGAGTTCCTAGACGTGTTTGACAAGGTGCGTGCTGGTACGTTGCCTCCTCACCGGTCTTACGATTGTGCCACAGACCTGCAACCCAGAGCCATTCCTCCTCGGGGCCGGGTTTACCCTCTGTCTGTTGCAGAGAATTGTGCTATGGAGGAGTATGTTTCCGATGCTCTGAGTTACATCAGACTCAAGTAACCTTCCTAGGTTATGTTATCTCTGTTGCAGGGTTCTCCATGGATCCTGACAAGTTATCTGCAGTTCTGCAGTGGCCTCGCCCAGTTGGTCTTCGGTCTATTCAACATTTTTTGGGGTTCGCCAATTACTATAGAAAGTTTATTAAAAACTTGTCTTCCTTGGTCAAACCTATCACAGACATGACCCGTAAAGAGAATGATCCACTCCATTGGTCACCTACTGCCATTAAGGCATTTGATAGTCTTAAGACTGCCTTTGCTGCTGCTCCAGTTCTGGCTCATCCTAACCCTGTCCTGCCTTTCGTTCTTGAGGTCAATGCATCTGAGACTGGAGTAGGTGCTCTCTTGTCTCAACGTCCTACACCTGACAGTTCCTTGCATCCGTGTGGTTTCTTCTCTAAGAAATTGTCTCCAGCGGAGTGCAATTATGAAATTGGCAACAGGGATTTACTGGCCATAATTTTGGCACTCAAGGAATGGAGGCATCTTCTCGTGGGGACTAGCGTGCCAGTGCTCATTCTTACTGACCACAAGAATTTAACTTATCTATCTGAAGCAAAACGTTTGTCGCCCGACAGGCCAGATAGGCGCTATATTTGTCTTGGTTTAATTATGCGGTCTCCTACCTGCCTGGTAGTAAGAATGTTAGGGCTGATGCCCTCTCTCGACAATTTTCACCTCTGTCCAAGGAGGAGTCTGTACCTACTCCAGTTATACCTCCTGACCATATTTTGGCTACCATACGTACTAATTTGACTTCTCCCTTGGGGGAGGAGATCTTGGCTGCACAAACAAATGCACCTCCTGAGAAACCTAGTGGTAAGTGTTTTGTTCCTGAGAATCTTCGAACTAAACTTTTGCACACTTACCACTATCCTAAAGCCGCAGGTCACCCAGGCAAGAACCAAATGATTTGGTCTGTAACTCGACAATTCTGGTGGCCAGGTCTTCTTTCTGATGTTGCTGTGTATGTTACCTCCTGCTCAGTTTGTGCACAGAATAAGACTCCTCGACGTCTTCCTGTGGGTCTTCTTCAACTTATTGCTAATGGTGAGCGTCCTTGGACACATCTTTCCATGGACTTCATTGTCGAGCTCCCTTTTTCCAATGGCAATACTGTTATCCTTATGGTGGTTGACCGTTTTTCTAAAATGTCACATTGCATTCCCTTGAAGAAGTTGCCTACCGCTCAGGAGCTTGCTTCAATTTTTGCTCATGAGGTCTTCCGTTTACATGGGTTACCCAAGGAGATAGTGTCGGACCGGGGTAGCCAGTTTGTCTCCAGATTTTGGCATTCCTTTTGTGCTCAAATGGGGATCCAGCTCTCCTTCTCCTCGGCATATCACCCTTAATCCAATGGGGCTGCGGAACGGTCTAATCAAGCTCTGGAATAGTTCCTCCATTGCTATGTCTCAGATCACCACAATAATTGGTCTGAACTGTTACCTTGGGCAGAGTTTGCTCGTAATAGTGCTATTAATGCTTCCTCCAAGTTATCCCCGTTCATGGCGAATTATGGGTTTCAACCATCCTTGTTGCCCGATTCATTCATGTCTCAGGGTATTCCGGCTTTGGAGGAGCATCTCCGGCAACTCCGTTGCACGTGGGTACAGATTCAGGATTGCCTTCATCGTTCTATGCAGCGCCAAAAGTTCCAGGCTGATCGTAGGCGTCTGCCTGCACCTTCCTACCAGGTTGGTGAGAGAGTTTGGCTGTCCTCCCGCAACTTGAACCTTCATGTGCCTTCCAATAAACTGGCTCCCCGTTATGTTGGTCCTTTTCGAATACTCCGACGGGTCAATCCTGTGGCCTACGCTCTTGACCTTCCTCCTGCAATGCGCATCTCCAATGTTTTTCATGTCTCCCTCTTGAAACCATTGGTTTGTAATCGGTTTACCACTGTGTTGCCTCGTCCCAGTCCTATCTTTGTTGACAACCATGAGGAGTATGAGGTCAGCAGCATTATTGACTCTCGTATGTCCAGGGGCCGCGTACAGTATTTGGTTCATTGGAGGGGCTACGGTCCAGAGGAACGTTCATGGGTTTCCTCCTCTGATGTTCATGCTCCCGCCCTCCTCCATGCCTTCCATGCCTGTTTCCCCAATAAGCCTTTTTTCCTCCCACGGGGGAGGGGACGTTGAGGGGAGGGTACTGTCAGGGTTTTTTCCTGACTTGTTTGCTATGTGCTGCTGGCAGCCATTTTACTCACCTATCTTGCTGACTTTGGTGCATTCTGGGAGATGCTGCTCACTTCCTGTACTTCCTTTTATAGCCAGACTGGTTTACATCATCCATGTGAGACAGGATGCAGTCTCAGCATTGTGATGTCATCACTTATTATTTAAAGGGCCTTTGTTCAGTATGCTTTGCCCTTGCGTTGTCTCAGACCTGTTTGTGAGAGTTCCTGTGTATTACCTGGCTGTCTGACGTCCCTCCTGGTTCCTGATCCCTGGCTTGTTCCTGACTCTGCTGTTCTCCTTGTTCCTGATTCCGGCTTGTCTGACTACTCGCTTTGGCTCCTGACTCGGCTTGTCTGACTACCAGCTCTAGTTTTGACTCCTGGCTTGTTATTTGACTTGTGGACTTTTTATTATTTTTTGCTATTAATAAAGGTGTGATTATTTTTGCACTTCTCGTCTCAGTCTGATTTCTGGCACCCTGACACAATGTTCCTTTGGACAATTTTGTATGTAAAGAGGAATCAAACATCGCTTCTTCTAATAACCCCTTGGTGGACAGCTCATTCTTGGTTCCCGAATCTACTAGAGATGTCCCTCCTTCCACCAATTCTTCTTCCCCTTCAACAAAATCTCCTTATCAATTACAGCGGAGATTTTAAAAAATTATTTCTCTTCAGGTTCTCTTCAAGTCATTGCCTGAAAGATTTCTGGGGATCCTGGTCTTCCGAAGGTCTTTTGACAGGAGCAAAACTCCTCCTTCAGGACTCTTGGGAACCAGGAAATGTTATTTATCCACATGGACTAAATGGACTAGCTGGTACTGTGACAGGAATCTGGATCCCATTTCAGCCCCATTGATTGAAGTTATTATCTTTCTTCTCTTTTTGAGGCTGGTCTGGCTTACAGATCAATCAATGTAGCTCGTTCTGCTATTTCAGCGGGTCATGAGTTATTATTTAATGCACATATTGATCAACATTTCACCATTTGTAAACTTTCTAAAGCCATTCATGTTAAAAGACCTCCTGTTCCTAAATACAATTATTTTTGGGATGTTGACTTAATAATTTCTTTTTTTAGGAATTGGCCAGATAATATGGATCTGTCAACTTACTTTCAAACTTGCAACTTTATTATGCCTTTTGCCTTATAAAATAGTTTCTGATGTAAAAGCTATATATTATGATGCTAAAATGTTTTCCCCTCAAGGTGTAATCTTTTCTCTTTCTAGATGTACTAAAACTATGACTTCTTCCATTTTCTATCCCTATTTTTTCAAACATCCTAAACTCTGTGTTGTGTCTTGACCTCACTAGGTATCTGTGTTGTGTCTTCACCTCACCAGGTATCACCGATCCGTCCTGGCTCCAAAATCTTCATCCAACCCAAGCGGGGGTTGGCGATCCATCATCCGGTGCCTGAAGAGGTCCAGAAGAGGCTCCAAAGTCTTCATCCTATCCGGGAAGAAGAGGCGATCCGGACCGGCAACCATCTTGATCCAAGCGGCATCTTCTATCTTCATCCGATGACGACCGGCTCCATCCTGAAGACCTCCACCGCGGACCCATCTTCTTCCGGCGACGTCCAACTGCAGAATGACGGTTCCTTTAAGGGACGTCATCCAAGATGGCGTCCCTCGAATTCCGATTGGCTGATAGGATTCTATCAGCCAATCTAAATTAAGGTAGGAATATTCTGATTGGCTGATGGAATCAGCCAATCAGAATCAAGTTCAATCCGATTGGCTGATCCAATCAGCCAATCAGATTGAGCTCGCATTCTATTGGCTGATCGGATCAGCCAATAGAATGCAAGCTCAATCTGATTGGCTGATCCAATCAGCCAATCGGATTGAACTTGTATCTGATTGGCTGATTCAATCAGCCAGATTTTTCCTACCTTAATTCTGATTGGCTGATAGAATCCTATCAGCCAATTGGAATTCAAGGGACACCATCTTGGATGACGTTATTTAAAGGAACCTTCATTCTGACTTAGTCCGTTGGTGAGGAAGAATGGCTCCGCATAGGCTGCTTCAAGATGGACCTGCTCCGCTCCGGATGGAAGAAGATAGAAGATGCCGCCTGGATGAAGACTTCCGACCCTCTGGAGGACCTCTTCTGGCCGGATGGGATGAAGACTTCGGACCCTCTGGAGGACCTCTTCTGGCCGGATAGGATGAAGACTTCGGACCCTCTTCTGGATGGATCGGTGATACCTGGCTGGGTGAATACAAGGTAGGGAGATCTTCAGGGGCTTAGTATTAGGTTTTTTAAGGGGGGTTTGGGTTAGATTAGGGGTATGTGGGTGGTGGGTTGTAATGTTGGGGGGGTATTGTATGTTTTTTTTTCAGGCAAAAGAGCAGATTTCTTTGGGGCATGCCCCGCAAAAGGCCCTTTTAAGGGCTGGTAAGGTAATAGAGCTGTTAACTTTTTATTTTAGAATAGGGTAGGGCATTTTTTTATTTTGGGGGGCTTTGTTATTTTTTTAGGGGGCTTAGAGTAGGTGTAATTAGTTTAAAATACTTGTAATCTTTTATTTTTTTTGTAATTTAGTGTTTGTTTTTTTTTTGTTGATTTAATTGTAGGTAATTGTAGGTAATTGTAGTTAATTTATTTAATTTATTTATTGCTAGTGTAGTGTTAGGTTTAATTGTAACTTAGGTTAGGATTTATTTTACAGGTAATTTTGTAATTATTTTAACTAGGTAGCTATTAAATAGTTAATAACTATTTAATAGCTATTGTACCTAGTTAAAATAAATACAAAGTTGCCTGTAAAATAAATATAAATCCTAAAATAGCTACAATATAATTATTATTTATATTGTAGCTATATTAGGGTTTATTTTACAGGTAAGTATTTAGCTTTAAATAGGATTAATTTATTTAATAAGAAATAATTTATTTCGTTAGATTAAAATTATATTTAATTTAGGGGGGTGTTAGGGTTAGGGTTAGACTTAGCTTTCGGGGTTAATACATGTATTAGAGTAGCGGCGAGGTCCGGTCGGCAGATTAGGGGTTAATACTTGAAGTTAGGTGGCGGCGATGTTAGGGAGGGCAGATTAGGGGTTAATACTATTTATTATAGGGTTTGCGAGGCGGGAGTGAGGCGGTTTAGGGGTTAATACATTTATTATAGTGGCGGCGAGGTCCGGTCGGCAGATTAGGGGTTAATAAGTGTAGGTAAGGTAGTGGCGAAATTGGGGGGGGCAGATTAGGGGTTAATAAATATAATATAGGGGTCGGCGATGTTAGGGGCAGCAGATTAGGGGTACATAGGTATAATGTAGGTGGCTGCGGTGTACGGAGCGGAAGATTAGGGGTTAATAATAATATGCAGGGGTCAGCGATAGCGGGGGCGGCAGATTAGGGGTTAATAAGTGTAAGGTTAGGGGTGTTTAGACTCGGGGTTCATGTTAGGGTGTTAGGTGCAGACTTAGGAAGTGTTTCCCCATAGGAAACGATGGGGCTGCGTTAGCAGCTGAACGCTGCTTTTTTGCAGGTGTTAGGTTTTTTTGCAGCTCAAACTGCCCCATTGTTTCCTATGGGGGAATCGTGCACGAGCACGTTTTTCAAGCTTGCCGCTACCGTAAGCAATGCTGGTATTTAGAGTTGAAGTGGTGGTAAATTATGCTCTACGCTCCCTTTTTGGAGCCTAACGCAGCCCTTCAAAGAACTCTAAATACCAGCGTTATTTAAAAGGTGCGGGGAAAAAAACATGCGTAGCTAACGCACCCCTTTGGCCGCAAAACTCTAAATCTAGCCGTTTGTTATTTCGTCCTTCTAATCTTCAGCATATTTTGTCTGTTTTCAGACTTTTGTTTCTTTTTATTTCCCATGCTACTGTTTCTTCTTTCAGTAAATAGAAAAGAGGAAGATTAACGGTTTTCTCACAGTTTAAGGAATTTGGTGTTATCTGATTGAACATGTGCTACCTTACCACTTTATTATTACCTCTTATTGGTTTTGTTTCAATTTTTCATTTTTTTTTCTGTTTTACTATTATATACTTTAAAAATGCTATTTTGAGTAGTAAAAGGAAAAGAATAGCAAAATAATCATCTCTTTAATAAAATCTAGATTATTCCGTCATTTTATTAGGATAATTAGGATTATATCATAAAATGACTACCAGTTACTGGTCAAAACCTTTCATACATTTTTCATATGTTGTGATGGATCTCATGAGGTAGAGTGTTTATAGCTTTGTTTAGTGAAAAGCTTTAAGTAGATTTGAAGATATAAAGTTTCTAAGTCTGGATAAAACCATGTTGAAAGTAAATGAGTTTTTTTCCTTTCTTTTTTTAAATTTATGAGCTATTAATAAATAAAATAATTCACTGATAAAAATTGCTATATCATATATATAATATGTAGATATAATATATACCTGTGGCATATTTAGGTTTTGTTCTGCCCTAGGCACTCAAAATTCTGCTTACCCCCCCCCCCCCCCCCCCCCACACACACACACACACACACACACACACACCAGGTTTTAGGTCTTTTTTAGCAAAAATATTTTTTGGTCAGGGTATAACACACATATATATATACATATATATATATATATATGTTTGTGTGTGTGTATATATATATATATATATATATATATATATATATTACACAAACATACACAGTATGTAAAAAGCATGACTCATATCTCAAAACCAAGGCATTTATAATGTAAGGATACTAAACTCATTATTCAGCTCCATATGAGCCATTGCTGCATAAACATACCTCACACCGTGCTTTTCTTTTAATTGCAGGTGCAGTGTACTTGCTGCAGCTGCAGCCAACTGACAATGAGCTTAGCAGCCTTAGCGTAGTGGTATGAAGTAGTAAAAGTCTGGGGTCTCTACTGCTCCGGAGACCACGTGGATCTAGCCCCCCCAAATAACAAGGGAGTATTCTGGCCAGAAAGATGCTAAAGGAACAAGGCTTGCATAAATTATGATCAAGCACACACTTCTTCCTATCAAAAGCAGAAATTTATTGTCACATTAGTAAAAACCAAAATGATAGGCCATGTTACAATAACATTCTGCTTTTATTATGAAGAAGTGTTGGCTTGATCGTAATTTATGCAGGACTGGCATACTGGCATATTAGACCCTCATGCATACAGGGAGGAGTCCGGGACTCAGAGCATTACCGGGGATACGGGACATACCTACTGGGGCTGCACTGGTCATACTGGGATGGGTGGGTGTCAACCCTAATGTAATGGTTAATAACCCCCATTGTTACACTTTAGAGCTGTGGCATGCCCTTCGGCTGTCCTACCTGAGTTAATTAGTCAGACTCAGCCGGGTCAGCTCCCTCCTCTCTGGCTCTGCTCTGCCTCTCCACTGATCACACTTGACTCCACAGCAGCTCCACTTCTTCTAACTCTAAGAGTTCTTCTCTCCGCCTGGCCGCCTGGGAGATCACATGTGTGACTCCCTACATCCATGTGCGGCATGTCAAAAGACAGGAAGGTGGGCGGCAGGTCGAAAAGGTCACATCACGTGACCTCGACAAAAAGCCAGTCACATGACTGCCGCACAGTCAATTTTTCTTTTTTAAATCATGCCTACATGTTCAGTCAGTGTCAGTGCCAACGGAGAAGTGCCGCCCCCCCAAAAAAGCATTACTAGGTACCGGCCTTGTTGGCCTATGCATAAATACACCCCTGATATATACACATATAAATATGTGTCACCACTGATGTTTTTATACATGACTACACAACTGCCACTGCTTATTGGTCAGTAGCAGTTTACGCTCTAAACCTGTAGTACTCTGCAGCTCCCGAGTAATACTTTAACTATATATTTAATCCTTTAAACGCTTAGAGTTGCAGGGTTGCTAGTGTTAAAATGACATACTCTAACAGATTAGAGCATGTAATTTTCATCTATAATGGCCCTTTAAATTCTAGATAAGGTAATGCTGTCAGCTCAGTGATCACCTGACTATAATGTCCTCAACAATACATAAATTTCAAAGAAGGGATTATTGTCATATAAATAAGGCCATGTGGGAATATTTAACTCTTATCTGCACATATTGCACATTTATTTATGCCACATGATCACTATTACCACAGTGGTCACATTGATGTGCAAACCTATATAGGGACTTTTAAAAATGGCATACAGGAAGAGAAGCTCTTGACCAGGAATGAACAACAGCTCAGTAGCTTGTTCTATGATGAGTTAACCTCTGGGAGCAGCCTCTTTTAGCCTAATTGTGGTTTTCAAAGAACGGAACTTTCCTGAAGTATATCAGTCTGATCCCACCTAAGAAGATCAGTCCATCCCCGAAATACCAGGCAATCCTCCTATGAAGCAGGAATATAGCAACCCCAGATAATCGTTATCGACTTTCTATGGGCCTTGTCAGCAAGGTGCAGCCATATTCCTCTACGCACATTGGGCAGGGAGTCTACCCCAGGGTCATAATTCAAATACATACAGAAAGAGAAGCACTTAACCTTGAATGAAAACAGCTCAGTAGCTTGTTCTATGGTGAGTTATCACCTGAGAGCAGCCTCTTTTAACCAAACTGTGCTTTTCACAGAAGAGAACCTTCCTGAAGTATATTAGTCTGATGGTTTCTGCCTTCTGTGAGCCTCATCAGTGAGGTGTAGGAATACAATAGCAAACAAGTTACATAAAATCTGCATATGACAATATAATTTGATAATCATAGTAATGATCCTTCTAGATAATTTTAATAGCATGATATTGAAAACCTATAATAAGCAATTAACAGACCGTTCAGATAAACTCATTTACCAAAGGTATAAAATGCCAAAGAATTCCATATTACATGTATATAGCCTTACCAATCTTAAAATGAAATAAATTTAATATTTTTTGGAAGGATGTTTCCAAACATCATATACTGCTATATTTTAAGGCACATTTTAGACTTTTTTATTATATGTTTGGATACAGAGGATGTCTCTGAGGAATAGTCAATATCTGCATCAAGTACCATACTTAGATGGCCTCTGACTGTAGGAGATTGTTTTAAAATTTTCAAGAATAATATTAGATTTTTTTGGTGTGTTTTAAAGAAAGTATGCTGTTAGAATTTGGGGCATAAATACATACTAAATTAACTGGAAATCTGTATTATAAATGTCTCACCTATTTCCTAAGTCTGACAATACCCCCTGGCCAACTCTAAGTAGCGGGGGGGGGGGGGGGGGAGCGCTTCAGCCTTGGCCATTGTTTTAGCCATTTGAACCCGCAGCGACATGGAGCTCTTGAGAGACTCGAGATTAGAACTAAAAATTGACACATGTGGTATTCTCTAAAAAACCTAATCGCATATATATATATATATATATATATATATATATATGCACAAACAAGTAGAATGTCAAGGAACAAGTCCTGACAAGCCCTACTGGCGCTATTTGGGAAGTGCAGATAAGATATAGGTAGGGTTATACAATATATATGTGAACCTACTACACAGAAATATATGCATGCATAAAGATACCACAAGCCGCTGTATCCCTAGGGTCAGAGGGGATACTCAAATCCGAAAATAGAAGAAATGTAGAACAACAAGAGCTCTTGATCAGAATGTAAAAAATGTTTTTATATATAATTAAATATACATATATAAGTATAGAGCTATTGTATCCAAGCAACAATAAATGCTATTCAAATGTACAGTTCAGAATGTAAAATCCCAGAGCAAAACGATCTTCTCACACCCAGCTGGATGTACACTTACTTTAGAAAACCTCAATCCTTATGAGGAAAGTTATAACAGGGGTCAAGTCCTACAAAAAAAGTGTGGGAATTCACCCCCCCTCACAATTAATATTGTTTTATATAAATGTATATATACACACTGTAATTATATGTATATAATCTATACACTGGTTAATTAAATCAAATTAAATCCAATGAAGGGTTGAATGGTTGCCTTTGGGTCTGAGACTCCTCCTTTGTCACAGAGTCTCAACCACTTACGGTGCAATAGACCTATTTCTGCTG
This sequence comes from Bombina bombina, assembly GCF_027579735.1. NCBI lineage: Eukaryota > Metazoa > Chordata > Amphibia > Anura > Bombinatoridae > Bombina > Bombina bombina. Next base: position 261,344,868 of record NC_069506.1, read on the forward strand.
AGGGGAGCTAAATAACCCCAATCAAGCCACACCAAAATGTAAGCACCATGTGTTCCACAGTGTGAGGTGATCACACAGTAGGACCACTGACAGGCTTGCATTTAGTGTATTGTAGGAAGAGTTACTGTCCATTACTAGATGATCTAACAATCCCTCTAACCAGACTGTTCTTCAGCTCCTCCCACCAGCAGCAGCAGTGTTTACTGAAGTTTTTCTGTTCTCTGTCCAGAGGGAACTTAGTTCCTCCTGCAAAAATAGTGCAGGAACTCCGTTCCCATGTGTTCCTGCCCGACTTGACCCCTGAGTTATACGCATTGATCTGGCCCTCCCAGAGTATGGTTAGTGATGTCATCAGGACTCCGCCTCCTTGAATCTGTATCCCACTGGTTCTAGAAACTTTCTCTCAAAGATCCTCGTGTCAGGGAAATGTTATCACAGATGTGGAGACAGAAGTACAAGCAAAGAGGCCATCAAAGCATAACACCGTTTAACAAAGTAAAATCAGCTAAAAGAATAATGTGTCACACTCACAATATCTGACCTCAAAGTTATGAGGTATTTACGGGCAGTTTTACACAAAATGAATTAGAAAACAAAGTGCAAATTCCTTAGAAACTTACACCTAGATTACGAGTTTTGCGTTAGAGGCTGTGCGGTGCTAACGAGCAGTTTTCCCTCACCGCTCACTTACATGCAGCGCTGGTATTACGAGTTTTCAGAAACCCGTCGTGAGCGTTGAGCAAAATTTTGCTCATTACCGCACTCCAATACCAGCGCTGCTTAAGTCAGCGGTGAGCTGGTGTAACCTGCTCTTGCACGATTTCCCCATAGGAATCAACGGGGAGAGCCGGCTGAAAAAAAGTCTAACACCTGCCAAAAAGCAGAGTAAAACTCCTTAACTCAGCCCCATTGATTCCTATGGGGAAATAAAATTTATTTCTACACCTAACACCCTAACATGAACCCCGAGTCTAAACACCCCTAATCTGCCACCCCCGACATTGCCGACACCTGCATTATATTATTAACCCCTAATCTGACGCTCCGGACACCGCCGCCACCTACATTATACTTATGAACCCCTAATCTGCTGCCCCCAACATCGCTGACACCTACATTATATTTATTAACCCCTAATCTGCCACCCCCAATGTCGCCGCCACCTATCTACATTTATTAACCCCTAATCTGCTCACTTCAATAGAGAGCAGTTTGGAAAGGTTTATAGAATGTAGCATTAAATGCATCAAATATTATTGATTCACTGTATAGTGAATCTATACAGGCCCATTTATCAAGCTCCGTACGGAGCTTGAAGGGCCGTGTTTCTGGCGAGTCTTCAGACTCGCCAGAAACACAACTTATGAAGCAGCGGTCTAAAGACCGCTGCTTCATAACCCTGTCCGCCTCCTCTCAGCAGGCGGATAGGAATCGCCGGAAATCAACCCGATCGAATACGATCGGGTTGATTGACAGCTCCCTGCTGGCGGCCAATTGGCCGCGAGTCAGCAGGGGGCGGCGTTGCACCAGCAGCTCTTGTGAGCTGCTGGTGCAATGTTAAATGCGGAGAGCGTATTGCTCTCCGCATTTAGATCAGGTACGCAAGCCCTTTGATAAATGGGCCCGATAGTTTATTTATGACCAAGATTGCTTTCTTTGTGGTATACATATCTATTAATCTTGCTATGTGGATTCTTGTGTGCTCGTATGTGCACATATGTACCTCTGACTTCCTCTTGACTATGTTGCACAGAGAAGAATCTAATACCTTCAGGCCATTATACATTATACATTTTACATATTAGTATATATCTCTGTAGATTGAAACAGAGAATGATAATAGACAATTATCTCACTATAGAGGACATTGATTTGTATATTTGTATATGTTTTGGCAAGTTTTTGCAGATAATGTTCTTTTGCAGGATTTGATTTGTTGAAATTGGTTTAACCATTTATCTTGCAGTATACATTATCATTGTTATAATTATTTTTCTTTTGTAATGATCTTCTGTATCCTTGTTTTTGATTTCAAGAAATGCATATTTTTTGTTACTTTTTAATTTTAATTGTACAACATTTGCAATTGGATACCGTCCCTTCAAATAGTGATTTAGTGCCGAGTATAGGCACGAAACATGTAAGGATGTTCATTCCTGCAGCTTCTAAGTACCTTGTTTTTAGTGCATACTATTAAAAGTTATCTTTTTAACTTACTTCTACACTGCAGTGTGCAGCCGTTTATCCTTTTTCTAAAATTTATTTCTACACCTAACACCCTAACATGAACCCTTAGTCTAAACACCTCTAATCTACCGCCCCGACATCGCCGACACCTGCATTATATTATTAACCCCTAATCTGCCGCTCCGGACACCGCCGCCACCTACATTATACTTATGAACCCCTAATCTGCTGCCCCCAACATCGCCGACACCTACATTATATTTATTAACCCCTAATCTGCCGCCCCCAATGTCGCCGTCACCTACCTACATTTATTAACCCCTAATCTGCCGCCCCCAACGTCGCCGCCACTATATTAAAGTTATTAACCCCTAAACCTAAGTTTAACCCTAAACCTAACACCCACTAACTTAAATATAATTTAAATAAATCTAAATAAATATTCCTATCATTAACTAAATTATTCATATTTAAAAATAAATACTTACCTATAAAATAAACCCTAAACTAGCTACAATATAAATAATAGTTACATTGTATTTAGCTTAGGATTTATTTTTATTTTACAGGCAAGTTTGTATTTATTTTAACTAGGTAGAATAGTTATTAAATAGTTATTAACTATTTAATAACTACCTAGCTAAAATAAATGCAAATTGACCTGTAAAATAAAATCTAACCTAAGTTACACTAACACCTAACACTACACTACAATTAAATAAATTTACTAAATTAAATACAATTACCGAAACTAAATTAAATTAGCTAAAGTACAAAAAAAAAACACTAAATTACAGAAAATAATAAACAAATTACAGAAATTTAAACTAATTACACCTAATCTAATAGCCCTATTAAAATAAAAAAGCCCCCCAAAATTAAAAAAAAAAACCCTAGCCTAAACTAAACTACCAATAGCCCTTAAAAGGGCCTTTTGCGGGGCATTGCCCCAAAGTAATCAGCTCTTTTACCTGTAAAACAAAATACAAACAACCCCCCAACAGTAAAACCCACCACCCACGCAACCAACCCCCCAAATAAAATACTATCTAAAAAACCTAAGCTCCCCATTGCCCTGAAAAGGGCATTTGGATGGGCATTGCCCTTAAAGGGCAGTTAGCTCTTTTGCCGCCCAAACCCTAATCTAAAAAATAAAACCCACCCAATACACCCTAATCTATTTTTTAGATTAGGGTTTGGGCGGCAAAAAAGCTAACTGCCCTTTTAAGGGCAATGCCCATCCAAATGCCCTTTTCAGGGCAATGGGGAGCTTAGGTTTTTTTAGATAGTATTTTATTTGGGGGGTTGGTTGTGTGGGTGGTGGGTTTTACTGTTGGGGGGGTTGTTTTTACAGGTAAAAGAGCTGATTAGTTTGGGGCAATTCCCCCGCAAAAGGCCCTTTTAAGGGCTATTGGTAGTTTTTAGTTTAGGCTAGGGTTTTTTTTTATTTTGGGGGGGCTTTTTTATTTTAATAGGGCTATTAGATTAGGTGTAATTAGTTTAAATTTCTGTAATTTGTTTATTATTTTCTGTAATTTAGTGTGGGGGGGGGTTGTACTTTAGCTAATTTAATTTAATTTGGGTAATTGTATTTAATTTAGTTAATTTATTTAATTGCAGTGTAGTGTTATATGTTAGTGTAACTTAGGTTAGGTTTTATTTTACAGGTCAATTTGTATTTATTTTAGCTAGGTAGTTATTAAATAGTTAATAACAATTTAATAACTATTCTACCTAGTTAAAATAAATACAAACTTGCCTGTAAAATAAAAATAAATCCTAAACTAGCTACAATGTAACTATTATTTATATCGTAGCTATCTTAGGGTTTATTTAACAGGTAAGTATTTAGTTTTAAATAGGAATAATTTAGTTAATGATAGTAATTTTATTTAGACTTATTTAAATTATATTTAAGTTAGTGGGTGTTAGGTTTAGGATTAGACTTAGGTTTAGGGGTTAATAACTTTAATATAGTGGTGGCACATTGGGGCGGCAGATTAGGGGTTAATAAATGTAGGTAGGTGGCGGCGATGTTAGGGCTGGCAGATTAGGGGGCAATAATATTTAGCTAATGTTTGCCAGGCGGGAGTGTGGCGGTTTAGGGGTTAATATGTTTATTATAGTGGTGGCGACATTGGGGGCAGCAGATTAGGGGTTAATAAATATATTGTAGGTGTCGGCGATGTTGGGGGCAGCAGATTAGGGGTTCATAAATATAATGTAGGTGGCGGCGGTGTCCGGAGCGGCAGATTAGGGGTTAAAAATTTTATTTTAGTATTTGCGATGCGGGAGGGCCTCGGTTTAGGGGTTAATAGGTAGTTTATGGGTGTTAGTGTACTTTGTAGCACTTTAGTTATGAGTTTTATGCTACAGCGTTGTAGTGTAAAACTCATAACTACTGACTTTTAAAAGAGTTAGGGATCTTGACAGAGTAGGGTGTACCGCTCACTTTTTGGCCTCCCAGGACAGACTTGTAATATCGGCGCTATGGAAGTCCCATAGAAAAAAACTTTACAAAGTTTATGTAAGTCGTTTTGCGGTAAGGCCAAAGAAGTGTGCGGTCACACTAAACCTTCAAGACTCGTAATAGCAGCGGGCGTAAAAAAGCAGCATTAGGACCTCTTAACGCTGTTTTTTTACCCTAACGCACAACTCGTAATCTAGCCGTTAGGTTTCTAAGGCTACTGGCCGGACCCAGTATTGGGACTGTGTTGATTTTAGAGACTACATCTGCACTTTGTTTTCTTTTAGCTGACTTTACTTTATTAAACGGTGAAAATGTATTCTTAATGACACATATATACATATATTAAAATGAGCATATTATTATTGGCTCTGGTTTTTTCCTGTTTATTGCACAAGCATAAGATTTTTAATTGTATGGAACATAGGGAAGGTCATAGCATGATCTGAATTACACCTTATGAAAAAAGCATTAGGTTTATGACCTGAGAGGTGTTTTTATTAAGCAAATTACATTTTGTTATATGTTTTCTGTGAGCCGTTCTGCAAGTGTTTGACTCACTTCCTGTAAAAAAAATGGTGGTGGATCCCACTGGGACATTGAGAGATCCCAGCTTGCTCATAACACATCTTCAGGTGCTTATACTTTGTGAGTGGGATTGTTCATAGTTTATCTACGTTGCATACAATAACAAGTTATTCTGGCCCCTCTGTTTGCCCTGCATAATATAGTTTATATTTTACATGAATGTGATCATTTTGTTTAAAACATTAATACAGAACATTTGTGTAAAACATTCAAGCATATTAAAATACCTTCATTGGATTTGTGGCTTTCCTAAATCTTACTGGGCCTGTCTGACTATGAATCACTGCAATTAATATCTTCAACAAGTCCCTACACATGCCCTTCCTCTTAAATGTGTACAGTGTGGAAAAGGATTGAAGATATTCTACACCTATAAAAAAGTCTAATAATAATGTGCAAAGGAAGTTCTGTTAAGGATTCTTCTGTTTATGAGAAATGGGAAGTGGTTTATTATACGACGCATAAAGATCTATCTCCTTCAGCTGACTGTATTAAAAGACCAATTCTCTAAGGAAAGTAAGTAGCAGACCATATATTATACTTATTTAGACACAACACTGGAGGTTATTGAGCTAAAATGATTATAAAAAGCATGACAAATAGATTATTTATATTTATTCTCTTTCCCTTTATATATATATATATATATATATATATATATATATATATACACATATATATATATATATATATATATATATATATATATATATATATATATAATTTTGTACTTTTTTCATAAAAACAATACCGGAAAATTAAAAATGTAATTTCATATGTCGATTAATTAGGCATATAAATAAAACTTGCAAGGTACTTTTATATTTCCCCCTTTTTATTTTTTAGAAATAATTTAGCTCAGCAAATTGCAGTTTTTTTACCTGTCCCCAGAGATTTTGAAGTGTATTCTGTGGAATCCAGGACACCCTTCAACATTCTTCAAATTTTATGGTAAGAAAAGAAGCTGATTTATTTCTGTTACTATGAGGAAGAGCTAAACGTGCTCAAATGGGCTTTGCTTAAAAAAAAAACCCCACAGTTTTAAAAGCCTTTAAATATATTTAGTTCAATTTAGTGCTAAGAGGTAGATATTTAATTTGTTTATATACTAAATGATTTTACTGACCATTTAAGTTACAATGTATGACTGTAAATGGATACAAGCATAGAGCCACCACTGTTAAAGCTTTTTTTAAATTATTATTAATATTACAAGCCAGCCAATGAGAAGCTGTATTGCCATGAGATTATGCAAACACACAGTTACTTTTTATTTATGGGGGATATATATTTCCAAGCTATATATCATACGGATCAACCAATCAACTGTCTACATACAATTCATTATCAGTATTAAATTGTCATTTAAGAGATAAACAAGTGCAAGAAGGAAAATGCTCTAATGTTTTGATGTATTTTGTTATTTTTACGGTTTCTTGCATTTAATTATCCGTTTAAAGGGACAGTCAAGGTAAAAAATAATATCTTAGTGACACCTTGAAAGAGATTTTAACCCCCAAAGTTATACTCTCCTTACATTCCTTGTTAGCCTCTTCTGATCCGGTCTTTTTTTCAGAAGCGCTACCTTTAATCATCCAATGCATATCATTACCACTTTGGCTCTTTTATACAGGAAGTTGCAAGCTTTTTTTCTACACAATTGTGCACAAAATCCTCACATATTAACACCTTTCCTAACCCTGTGGCTAAAACTATACATTACATTATCTTAAAGAGACCGTATACTATAAAATGGTTTTTCTCTTATTGTGTTTCCAATTACTTTTTTTACCAGCTGCACAGTATAAAATGTGCGATATTTGCTTTTTAAGGATTATTTGTGTATATGAATGAGCTGATTTTGTGTTTTGAAGCCACAACCTAATAAAATGGTTTGAGCTTGTAGGTATAATCAGATCTCATTACTTTATCACATTGTGTACATATACCTGCTTCTTTATCTTATATCTCTCCATAAACCAATCACCAATACTTGGAGAGAACAATGGAAAATTAACATTTTATTACCTTATCTGTTCTATACCCCAGTCGGAGTGTCATTTATTCTACTGGCTGTGGTTACACAGCTTGGCCTTAAGGCCAAAAACTTTCAGGATAGGTGTAGATACCAAAGGCTAAATCAACTATTTCAAATGCCAATATAAGGGTAATAGAAATACTTCTAAACAATTTAATACACTCCAGCAGGTAAAGTGGATAATTTGGGAACAAATTAAAGGGGAGAAAATGTTTGAGTAAACTGTCCCTTTAAGCTTTTGTATACAAAATATGTTATATATTCCTTACTTTTCTTCCATTACCAAATAATTTCTTACAAAAATTATACTTGGAAATACATAAAGTTACAGACGTGTTATATACAGATAGTACCATGATATATTTTGTGACTTTCTCCTTGTTACAAATAGTTTTAACAGAGGACAATCATAAGAAAATTGAACAGTCATATTCCCTATTGAGGCCTTTTGGAATCATGCTATCCAATTCATGTATCCAGAATAATTCTCATTGTTTAAGTATCACCCCCCTGGGAGTTTTTACAGGATATATAACTTGCCCGTCTGGCAAAATATTTGGTCTGGTAGGCTATGTCCGATCACTCTCATGATGATGGGATTGTGACAATGGCAGTGTGGAGAGGAGCAGCAGATGGTCTTGTTGAATGAGGTAGTATAAACTAAGTAACTGAACATACACACAAAATAAATGCAAACTTGAAAGATAGGATACTTTATTCAAATAAGGGATGATTTGTGTTTGTAGCATATGCAATTTTTATAACATGAGACTATAATTCTTAATTTTAAAGAGGAAGCTCTCTACTATCCAAAATAGGATCTCATGCCCTTTTGTGTATTTTATGGAAAATATATGAACCCTATCCCCTTTCCTAGTTAGCTAGCAAAGAAGCTGATCCTTTTAACTGTGACCCCCTGCAGATTAGAGGGTTATGTGACCTTGATTCGAAAGAGGGAATGACTTTCTTTTAAATTAGCTTACTAAGTCCCCTCTATTTAGGGGGATATATTGGCACTGTTATAGCTCCCCTTACCCTACATAGGGCTTGATTACATGTGGAGTGCTAATTATCGATCATGCTCGCATACTAACTGCGATTGAATTCGGCTTTTTGTACACATTGGAATCCCCGCTTATTACAAGTTGAAAGTAAGTTACAATATTGTGATCATGCTAATGTATTTTCCTATAGGCTTCAATAGAGCGAGAAAAGTGGCAAAAAAGCTAACCCTTTACTCAAGCACATACCTGATTGCATTTTCTCAAGTGCGCTAACCCAACATTAATTATTAATATTTCACATTCCAATGTTCTTCACATAGCAGAATATGTTCTATTTATAAATGCATATTTCTATATATATCTAATGGTTTTTGGCTAAACATACTGTAAAAGATATAGATATATTCTATTTATTATTTAGATTGTTAAATAATTTGTAATAATTTTTATTTTTATACATATATATATATATATATATATATATATATTGATACAAAGTCTCAGAGAAAGTGCCAATAACCTCCTCTCACCTTGTTCCTCGGCATCCTCAGCGTGCTTCCGCTCCAACCTCTGACCTCTGTAGGCACGGCACAATGGAGAGTGAGTATAATCGGTCAGTGCAGATGCAGCATTCTCAGGTATTTGCTGGATACCAAAATAATATATATGGAGATAGGAGAAAAAATGCGCAAAATACACCTTCAGACCGGTATAAAGTAAAAAATTCCAAAAATGTATTTATCCAAGTTTAAAAACAGAAAAACCGTAGCACGGTAGATAGACATTTAAAATCACATCAGTGTGGACAGGAACGTTGCATACATGTTTCGTGCCTGCGCACTTGATCACTGCATAGGCAATTACCTGTGCACACCTCCTTTTTAAAGGGACAAACTCCCTTGATATGTTAAAGAGACAGTATCTGCATAAATATTGGTGTACTATGTTTGTTACAATAAGCTTGTGGCCTAGAAACATTTTAGTAAATTCATTTTAATCATGTGATATTATTTCTTGTATATATCTCAAATAATAAATTTATTAATTTAGACCTACTAAGGAAAAATAATTGAATAGAAAAAAACAAACAGAAAATGTAAAACATATTTCTGTAAAAATTCCTATGTTACATGGACACCTAACTGTAATTGATAGCTGAAAAAAATATAGTAAATATAATATTTGGAGAGGGACACATATTAACTCATGTAAATGTGTCTAGATCTCTCCTAATATTTAGGCCATGTGGAATGGTAGTTTTAAGAACAAACATCCAGTAGATTTCTCTTTTATTTAGTTTGTTCTCTCTACTACCTCCTCTTTTCCAAACAGGAACATGATCTATACCTTGAATGGTCAGTTTAGAAATGTCTGAATTGTGACATTCCCTACAGTGTCTTGCTACTGGAGTATCAGAATCTATATCTTCAAATGACCTAAGGTGTTGTAGAAATCTATCCTTCAAAGAACGCTTAGTTTTTCCTGTGTACTGTTTGCCACATTGTTGGTAAGTTAATAGATACACAATATGAGTACTAGAGCAATTTATATAATATTTAATACTATGCTCTTGGTCTGTAGAATTGGATTTAAATTTTGGTCCTTCCAAGACATGACTACACGTCTTACAAACTGGGCGTCTACATTTATAGAACCCTATCTTTTTAGGTAACCATGTCTGTTTAGAACCTTGTGGAAGATCAGAAGGAGACAATGTATTCCCCAAAGTTTTTCCTCTTCTGGTAACATAATCACACCCTTGATGTAATATTTGTTTTATTATTGGGTCTGTATCCAATATGTGTAAAGAATCTTTGATAATATTACATATCTTGTGATAATCATTGCTATATGTTGTTATGAACTTCGGTTTGTTCATTTGTTTAGTCTTTCTATTTAGATGTTTATATTTGAGTAAATTATCTCTAGCAGGCCCATTTATCAAGCTCCGTATGGAGCTTGAAGGGCCATGTTTCTGGCGAGTCTTCAGACTCGCCAGAAACACAAGTTATGAAGCAGCGGTCTAAAGACCGCTGCTTCATAACCCTGTCCGCCTGCTCTGAGCAGGCGGACAGGAACCGCCGGAAATCAACCCGATCGAATACGATCGGGTTGATTGACAGCTCCCTGCTGGCGGCCGATTGGCCGAGAGTCAGCAGGGGGCGGCGTTGCACCAGCAGCTCTTGTGAGCTGCTGGTGCAATGTTAAATGTGGAGAGCGTATTGCTCTCCGCATTTAGCGAGGTCTTGCGGACCTGATCCGCAGTGTCGGATCAGGTCCGCAAGCCCTTTGATAAATGGGCCCCTAGGTGTTAAATCAACCTCATGTTTTATCTTCTTTAGAAGATCTGTCTTATAGCCTCATTCAGTCAATCGTGTAGTAATTATTTGTGCCTGTTCTTGATACATTTCTTCAGTGGAGCAGTTCCTTTTGGCTCTAATATATTCCCCTTTTGGGATTCCTTTGATTACGTGTCTAGGATGACATGAGTTGTATTCTAATGTCGTGTTTCCTGATGTAATTTTCCTATATAATGTAGTATTTATCACTCCAGTAACATTATCACTTATGATCTCTAAATCTAGAAATTTAATACTATGTGGATTGACTTCTCCTGTGAATGAGATACCACATTCATTGTGATTCAGGAATTTTAGAAACTGTTCAGCCTCTTCATCACTGCCATCAAAAATAAAAAACAGATCGTCTATATAACGATAATACTGAATGATCTTGTCCTTGAAGGGATTTCCATCCGCAAAGACATGGGACAGCTCCCACCATGCCATAAAAAGATTGGCATAGGAAGGGGCAAATTTTGCCCCCATGGCTGTCCCACGTCTTTGCAGATAGAAATCCCTCCCAAACATAAAAAAATTATGCGTTAAAAGATATTCAATGCCCATAAGTAGAAAATGTTTCACTATGGGCTCAAATTTCCCAAAAAGGTCAAACATGTTATCCATAGCCACCATGCCTTTTGTATGTGTAATAGAGGTGTACAAAGAAGACACATCCACTACACAAAATTTGTATGTTTCTTTCCACTTCGTTTGTTTTAACTTGTTTAATAAATCGGTAGTGTCTTGAATGTAGCTTGGTATCTGTTTGACCAAAGGCTGCAAAAATGTGTCTATTAGTTCTGAAAGCGGTTCATTGAGGGAATCTATTCCCGCAATGATAGGACGCCCTGGAGGACAGTCCATGCTTTTATGTATTTTTGGAAACATATGAAATATTGGTGTAACTGGATGTTGTGGAATCAAGTTTTCACTTATTTCTATGTCTACAATGTTATTGTGCTTCAATACTTGTATTATTTTAAGTAATTCCTTCCTGTAGGATGGAGTTGGATTTTCCTTTAGTTTCATATATACTTCATTATCAGACAGTTGTCTTACTGCCTCTGCTACATAATCAGTGGTATTAAGCACAACAACATTGCCGCCCTTGTCAGATGGCCTTATTGTGATGTTGGCATTATTTTCCAATTGTTTGAGTGCTAGTCTTTCTTTATTAGTTAAGTTAAATGATATGTAATGTCGCTTTTTAATTACTTTTTCATGTAATGCCCTCAATTTATCCTCTACAGTTTTTTGAAATACCTCTATCGCTTTTGTTCTGGTATGTACCGGATAAAAGTAACTCTTCTTTTTACATTTTTCAAAATTAGGTTTACTTAAATCCTGACTGATAGAGGGATCTATACTGTTATCACATGACATTTGCTGTAAATCCACAACAGTACACCAATCCTGGAAAGACATAGTGTTAGAGGCAACATCATCAGGATTATTCTGAACATTAGTGTCTAAGTCTTGTGCCGACAAGTCTCTGGTGCCAAAGAAATGTTTACGCAATGTGATCTTGCGAACAAATTGGTTGACGTCAAGAATGGTTTCAAATAAATTAAATTGACTTGTCGGCACAAAACTGAGACCTTTAGACAGCAACCTTAATTCAGATTCATTAAGTAAATATTTTGACAAGTTGATGACACTATTATTATTATTCATGCATATTTCAGATTTTTCTGTCCTTGTGATCTCGTTAGGTATGTTGTCTGTGCCTTTTGCTTCTTCTTGGTATGGGCCTGGTACTGTTTGTAACCTCCTTCCTTTGTTGCCTCTGCCCCTTGTCCCTCTGTGGTTTTTTTTCTTGCTGGTTTTCTTGAGGACACTTCGTTTTTTGACTGTGTAGTTATAACCTCTGTTACTTCCTCTGGCTCTAGATCTTGTAGAACTGCCGGGATATCTGTTTCATTGTCTGATGAATCTACTTCATATTCTGTGTCAGAGAAAGTCACTGTTTTGACAGATTTTGGATTAAATTTCTGTTTCTTAATTCTATTGTAACTCCTGATTTTATAAGTAGAATTATCATGTGTCCATTTGTATACCTGATTGGCCTCATAATCTCTTCTGTCTCGCACCATTTTGCGAGACTTAAATAGCCACAATTCCTTTTTGAATGTGTTCATATTTGTTTTAAACTGCATGTCATAACTGTTAAATTTGTCATCCCCTTGAACTGCTTTTAATTTACCTTGAATATCCTTCATTTCTTTAATTAAGTCTGTTCTTTGTCTTTCCTTATATTCTATAAGCAAGTTCATGAGCGCAAATGAACACATATCCAAAATTCTATTCCATTTGTTAATAAAGTCCATGTCATTGACAATAAAGGAAGGAAACTTCCTAATGCGGAGTCCTCTGGGGATGCGTTTGATGTCCAACTCTAATTTAATATCCCTTTTTCTGAGGGCATCGATTTCAAAAAATAGGTTGTCAATAGTTAAGATCAAATCATCTAAAGTATCGTTTTCTCCCTCCTTAAAGTCACTTAATACATAAGAATTTTCCTCTGTTTCTTCCATATTGTACACCAATAAGTATGCAAAAAAATATTATTTGCTACGGTTATGTCAAAACAATGAATATATAACTCACCTCCTCTTCAGCCGTATAGATCGATTTCCGTATGTGCGCTATTATCTTCAGTTGGGACAGCTGTATATACTCCTGGCGGTATAACTATTTCTCAGTTACCGGCTTAGGTATGTGAACACTTTATTTATTATCCACTGTTGCCTCCCGCAATTTCTTTCAGCTTCCCAACACTCATCAAATGTTAGCGTGACATTTAGTAAGTAAAGAGGGAAAAAGGCAGCTTTTCTCTTATCACAGCAAAAAGAACATACGTTGATACAAAGTCTCAGAGAAAGCGCCAATAACCTCCTCTCACCTTGTTCCTCGGCGTCCTCAGCGTGCTTCCGCTCCAACCTCTGTAGGCACGGCACAATGGAGAGTGAGTATAATCGGTCAGTGCAGATGCAGCATTCTCAGGTATTTGCTGGATACCAAAATAATATATATGGAGATAGGAGAAAAAATGCGCAAAATACACCTTCAGACCGGTATAAAGTAAAAAATTCCAAAAATTTATTTATCCAAGTTTAAAAACAGAAAAACCGTAGCACTGTAGATAGACATTTAAAATCACATCAGTGTGGACAGGAACGTTGCATACATGTTTCGTGCCTGCGCACTTGATCACTGCATAGGCAATTACCTGTGCACACCTCCTTTTTAAAGTGACAAACTCCCTTGATATGTTAAAGAGACAGTATCTGCATAAATATTGGTGTACTATGTTTGTTACAATAAGCTTGTGGCCTAGAAACATTTTAGTAAATTCATTTTAATCATGTGATATTATTTCTTGTATATATCTCAAATAATAAATTTATTAATTTAGACCTACTAAGGAAAAATAATTGAATAGAAAAAAACAAACAGAAAATGTAAAACATATTTCTGTAAAAATCTCTCTCTCTCTCTCTCTCTCTCTCTCTCTCTCTCTCTCTCTCGCTCTCTCTCATGCATGATTAAGGGGTTGACCCCCGAAACATTGCAGATCTTTTCTTTTGTTTCTTCAATAACATTTTGAATTTAAGTGAGGTGCTACTGTCTTTTGGACTGAATTTTGTTGGGGAGTTGGCCAGTGGCTCCTGACAGCTTGCACCCCTCACACACTCAGCTGCGGGACCGATAGAGTGGTGTCTAAGCCACTATAGACAGCCTCTTATCACATGCTTTTTTATTTGCCTTTCACAACAGGATACTGCTAGTTCATGTGGGCCTTATAGATAACATTGTGTTAACGCCCGAGGAGTTATTAAAGATTTAGCACAACACAGTACTAAATGCAAGTCAATAGAAAATAAATAAAAAGTCATGTGATCAGGGGGCTGTCAGAAGATGCTTAGATACAAGGTAATCACAGAGGTAAAAAGTATATTACTACAACAGTGTTGGTTATGCAAAACTGGGGAATGGGTAATAAAGGGTTTATCTATCTTTTAAAAAAATTAAATTCTATTGTAGACTGTCCCTTTAATATACTTTATAACATTTAAACCTCTAAATTTCTTCCTGTTTCTAAACCACTGCAGACAGCCTCTTATCACATGCTTTTTTATTAGCTTTTTGCAACAAAAATCTGCTAGTTCATGTGGGCCATATAGATAACATTAAGCTCATGCATAATACGCTAAAATGCAAGTCAATAGATAATACATAAAAAGTCATGTGATCATGGGGCTGTCAAAAGAGGCTTAGATACAATGTAATCACAGAGGTAAAACGTTTATTAATATAACCATTTTTGCTGTGCAAAACTGGGGAATGGATAATAAATGGATTATCTATCTTTTTAAATAATAACAATTTTAAAGTAGACTGTCCTTTTAAAAATAGCATCTATTCTTGGATATATTTGGGGCCCTGGTTCCACAAATGTTGCTTTTTCAGTTCTAATTTTCAAGATATGGCATATCCACCTTATATGCTGATTCAACTGGTCGTCCAACAAAATTACAGATTTTTAAATTGCATAATCTGCTATTTTTGATATGATCTTGACAAATATTGATGCATTAATATTGCATACTATTTACACAAAACATTATAACATTGAGTATGGGATGAAGTTCCTCCTAAATCACAGTTACTTTCCCCACTGCTGTTATCTTGTATATCATCAGACATGCATGATTCCTCATCCTCTCAGCTCTGGTAGGTGGCTAAAAGATGGAAACGGTACCTCAATTGAGTGTGGATAAGGTCATCTTGCTGAATCTAGGACCGGATATGTTCACTTGCTTCAATTGTTTAGATTGATGCCATTGATGTTGACAAGACAAAAATAACAGTCATCATGGTGTCTTGTTGGTTCCCTCCAAACCATTGGTATTCCCAATTTCAAGCAGCTCCTCTTTCCATGTGTCCATTGCCATAAATACTCAGTGCAAGTTTTACATACAATATGGGGAGCCCATGACTTATCTTGGTTTCCAGTTGGACACCAAAATAAACAACATATGCCCGCTTCACAAACTCAGAAATATGTTTTCTACTTTCTTTAAGGGTGTACTCACCACAAATATAGCAAAAGACATCTGGATGGTTCAAGCAGCTTCTTCGTGAGGATTCCATGAGTCTACTCAATCTGCAAACATAAATCGATCATATTAGATAATCTGGTTGTATAGTTCACAAACTCGTAATTAGACTAACAGACACTGGCTTTATATTCATAAAATAACAATATAAAATTAAATTTTTGCACATCAGCATCTAAGATGGGTATACCGTATTTCCAAAACTAGAGCTTATATGACCAAACCGGAGCCATTTTTGGACTCAGTACCCCACATATACCCAAGAACAGGTCCAACTTCCGAAGCACCAGATTTTTGTTGTTGTTTTTGTGCAGTTCAATCAACAATGCTTAACAATAACATATATATTTTTATATATGTAATATATAAATATTAAACCATTTGTATATTTGTACTTGGTTATACTTGAACTTGATTATTTTTTTTGCTCGTATGTCTTTCAAGCTAAGTATAAAAACCATTTATTTTGTTCTTTATTTACATTTTACAATTTAATTGGGACAGATGTAAGATACATAAAAATATGATTTTTCGCTATTTTTCAATGTAGTTACTGAGTACACACAAAGGCAGCCATGGGAATGATGCTGCTTTCTTTACCTATATGATGTTTTAGACTTTGAAATATTTTTTTTACCAATATGCCATGAACAGATTTTTCTCCCTTTCCACTGTCCCCTTATCTTACAGATTCAGAGGCTTGAATAGGATATAGACTCATAGGGCACCATTTATCAAGTGGCGATGGCTGCTTCAGAGCCTCAGCATTTCAGTCTCGCTCAGAGCGATCCTGAAACACTAGTTAAAGGGACAGTCTGCTCCAGAATTGTTATTGTTTAAAAAGTTAGATAATCCCTTTATTACCACTGATCCAAGATTCTAAAATTAACACTAAACCGGGGATGTTAAATTTGATGATACTAAGAAATATGGGATTGCAAATAATAGTAAATTTATGCCAGGAACCACTCACAGTATTACTACCTATATGAACTTAGTTCAAAAGGAAGTAGGAAATTTAATAAAAAGAGATAAGAAAAATAAACTTGTAAATATGAATGAGAGAAAAAGGTGCAGTGGAATATCTGAGTAATAATAAAGACATAATAATTAAGGAAGTGAATAAGGGTGGGGCAGTAGTTGTTTTAAATTAATCAGACTATATTCGTCAAATTAAGGTACAATTAGTGGACAAGGAGGTATACCAAGAGTTTACAATGGATCCTACAATTCAAATAAGTAAAGATATAGAACAGGTCACTAAACAGGCAGTAAAACTAGGTTAAAAAATTCCCTCATAGTAAAAAATCCTATAAGACCAGTCCTGTACACACTTCCTAAAATACATAAACACCAGACAGAACCACCAGGGCGTCCTATAGTTGCAGGTGTTGGATCAATATTTTCAAAAATAGCCATCTTTTTGGATAAAGTTCTACAATAATTATTGACTAAAACTACCTCTTATCTGAAAGATACTAATGATTTTTTAACAAAATTGACTGATTTAGGTTATATTGGGGATAAGTATATTTTGTTTTCCCTTGATGTGCCCAGTCTGTATACATCGATTAAACATACTAGCGGTATATCAGCTGTAGAAAATATACTTAGATCTGATAATGAATTTACAGAAAAGAAAATCCAATTTTTATTAGATTTATTGACAATAATTTTGTATTACAATTATTTTTTATTCATAGATACTTTCTATATGCAGAAGCAAGGGACCGCTATGGGCTCCAACGTCGACCCCACATACATGAATATTTTTATGAACAACTTTGAGGAGAGATTTGTTTATCTTCAAAGGTTGTTTTGACTCTATGGTGCCTCCTGGTGGAGGTACATAGATGATGTATTCGGTGTGTGGTTGGGCGACGTTGGTAGGCTTTTAGAATTTGTATAGGAGATAAATGAATCTGTGAGAGCTTTAAAATTTACCCTAAACATGAGTGAAGTGGGAATACAATTTTTCGACACATTTGTATATGTAGACAAGGGATTTTTTTTAAAAATGACCTATATGTCAAACCCACTGATAAAAAAAATGTGATATCTGTCCTCCTAGTAGTGTCTTTAAAGCAATACCGAAAAGTCAATTTATGAGAGTAAAATCGTATTGTAACAGATAAAGATAAATGTCAGTATAGATTAGAAGAGATAGCTAAAAAATTTGAAGCAAGAGGTTACCCAAAAAGATTAGTTCAAGAGCAGTTATATATAGTGACTAATGAAAATGTTAATAGAGATATGAGAAAACAGCAAAAGCAAGATCAATTAATTTTTGTCACCCAGTATAATAGATTGAGCCAAAAGATTATGCAGATACTGAGAAGGTAATGGTTTATACTCAAGGAGTGTAACTCCCAAGTAGATGCATTTAAATATGTATAACACAGAAAGAAGGTGGCACAAACAAGATATGCTGGTTTGGAGAAAAAAGGTATGTGTAAGTGAATGGTATATTCACTTACACACACCTTTTTTCTCCAAGCCAGCATATCTTGTTTGCGCCACCTTCTTTCTGTGTTATAAATGTGTCTATTACAAATTAACTTAGGATAATGTGTTTTGTAAGGTAGGCAGTGTTTGGTCTTTGAGTTTCCTGGAAGATATATTATTGAATCTTTGCTTTTAGTTTTGCATTTAATTATGACTCTAAGGTAGCATATAGGAGAAATAAATCTTTGAAGGACCAATTGGTCTATGCAGACATTGAAAGTGGAAAAAGGACTGTGAAAAGAACTATTGGTCAGAATAGGAAGGGGTGTTATCCCTGTCTGAATTGCAGTCATTGCAGTTCCTTGATCAAGAGGGACTGTTTCCACCATCCTGTAAATGGAATGAAATTTAAAATTAGGGAATATCTGACTTGTAGATCATCATTTGTTGTCTACATGATCAAATTACCATGTGGATTGATCTATGTAGGGGAAACCTGTAGAGAGATCAGGTAGTGGATAACAGAGCACAAATCCAACATAAGAAGGAAAGAGATAGAATCACCAGTATCCTCTCACTGTTTCACTATGGGAAATAGTATTAGCCAATTGAGGTTTCAGATTATTGAGCAAGATATTAAACCTAGAAGGGGAGGTGATAGACAACATCTACTTAAAGTTAGATGTTCTGGATACAGAAATTAGAATCCTTAACCCCCAAAGGCCTGAATAGGGACTTTGATTGGTCTTTATTCCTTTGATCCAAACAGATACTGTATACCTGATTGTGCATTGTTTCTCCTTCCTTATTTGTACCTACAGGTTTTGTATGTATGACATTGATAAGATAGGTATGCTGTAGTACCGATTTGAATCACAAGATTTCATTATGTTGCAGATTGTGAATGGTTTGTACACCAGGTGAGGCTATAAAAGACATAAACCTTTATGAAATCAAGTATACATGACTAAGGGCCTATTGCAGGCTTTAAACATTATTTTTATTTCCCTATGGACCCAACAATGAGAAAATAAAGATAGCTTTCATGAACTGGAGGCTGGAATCTATCACCTAGATTACGAGTTTTGTCGGTAAGGCTGTGCGGTGCTAACGCACAGTTTTCCCTCACCGCTCACCACAGACAACGCTGGTATTACGGGTTTGTAGAAACCCGGCGTTAGCCGCAAAAAAGTGAGCATAGAGCAAAATTTAGCTCCACATCTCACCTCAATACCAGCACTGCTTACGGTAGCGGTGAGCTGGCAAAACGTGCTCGTGCACCTAACACCCTAACATGAACCCCGAGTCTAAACACCCCTA
Organism: Bombina bombina; assembly: GCF_027579735.1. NCBI lineage: Eukaryota > Metazoa > Chordata > Amphibia > Anura > Bombinatoridae > Bombina > Bombina bombina. Next base: position 261,364,379 of record NC_069506.1, read on the forward strand.
ATTTTACAATTATTAAACCCTAATCTGTCGCCCCCGACATCGCCGACACCTACATTATATTATTAACCCCTAATCTGCCGCTCCGGACACCGCCGCTATCTACATTATACTTATGAACCCCTAATCTGCTTCCCCCAACATCGCCAAACCCTACATTATATTTATTAACCCTAATCTGCCGCCCCCAAAGTCGCTGCCACTATATTAAAGTTATTAACCCCTAAATCTAAGTCTTACCCTAACCCTAACACCCCCCTAACTTAAATATAATTTAAATAAATCTAAATAAAACTTACTATCATTAACTAAATTATTCCTATTTGAAACTAAATACTTACCTATAAAATAAACCCTAAATTAGCTACAATATAACTAATAGTTACATTGTAGCTAGCTTAGGATTTATTTTTATTTTACAGGCAACTTTGTATTTATTTTAACTAGGTACAATAGTTATTAAATAGTTATTAACCTATTTAAAATAAATCCAAATTTACCTGTAAAATAAATCCTAACCTAAGTTACAATTACATCTAACACTACACTATAATTAAATAAATTACCTAAACTAAAAAAAGCCCCCCAAAATAATAAAAAGCCCTACCCTTTCCTAAATTACAAATAGCCCTTAAAAGGGCCTTTTGCGGTGCATTGCCCCAAAGTAATCAGCTCTATTACCTGTAAAAAAAAGTACAATACCCCCCAACATTAAAACCCACCATCCACACACCCAACCCTACTCTAAAACCCACCCAATACCCCCTTAATAAAACCTAACACTAACCCCTTGAAGATCACCCTACCTTGAGAAGTCTTCACCCAGCCGGGCCGAAGTCCTCAACGAAGCCGGGCGAAGTAGTCCTCCACACGGGCAGAAGTCTTCATCGAAGCCGGCCAGAATAGGTCCTCCAGATGAGCAAAAGTCTTCATCCAGGCGGCATCTTCTATCTTCATCCATCCTATTCTATCAGCCAATCGGAATTAAGGTAGAAAAAATCCTATTGGCTGATGCAATCAGCCAATAGGATTGAGCTTGCATTCTATTGGCTGATCCAATCAGCCAATAAAATGCTAGCTCAATCCTATTGGCTAATTGGATCAGCCAATAGGATTGAATTTCAGGGTTAATAAATGTAGGTAGGTGTCGGCGATGTTAGGGACGGCAGATTAGGGGTTAATAAAATTTAACTAGTGTTTGCGATGTGGGAGTGTGGCGGTTTAGGGGTTAATATATTTTTTATAGTGGCGCGATGTCCGGTTCGGCAGATTAGGGGTTAAAAATATTTTTAAGTGTTTGTGATGTGGGGGGGGTCCTCGGTTTAGGGGTTAATAGGTAGTTTATGGGTGTTAGTGTACTTTTTAGCACTTTAGTTAAGAGTTTTATATTACGGTGTTAGTCCACAAAACTCTTAACTACTGACTTTTAAATGCGGTATCAGTCTTGACAGGAGAGGCTGTACCGCTCACTTTTTGGAAGACTTGTAATGCCGGCGTTAAGCAAATCCCATTGAAAATATAGGATACCCAATTGACGTAAGTGGATTTGCGGTATTTTCAAGTCTGACCAAAAAAGCGAGCAGTACACCTGTACCTGCAAGACTCTAAATACCAGCGTTAGGAAAAAAGCAGCGTTGGGACCTCTCAACGCTGCTCTTTAAGGCTAATGCAAGACTCGTAATCTCGCTGTATATGTTTATTGGGACAAGGTTCAAGACAGCGAACCTTGTCTACCCAGCCTTTGCTAAATGGAGCCTAGACTTATAGACTAAAATATATAATTGTATCTTTTTGTTATGGTATATTCCTATTTTAACATGATGTGCAATAAAATGTTATAATTAGATTGTATGACAATAATTGTTCATTTTGTGAATGTGAAAATATATTATATTATTGGTGTATTTCCTTTTTATATTTTATTTAGAAACATGTTAATAAAACTAATTTATTAAAAAAATTGACTTAAATGTTTGTCTTTTCTAAATAGAAATTTAAGGTGCAAGAATGCTGAAAACCAGCACAATCATTTTTATTTTGGCTCTAGGTAAGTAAACAAAAAGACGTTCATTTTAACATAAAAAGTATTATAGGGTGGAATTATTATGGACACATTAAAAGATTAGAATATCTTATTATAGAAGTCATACATAGGAGTGTAAACATATTAAAGTCATATTTATTAGAGCAGCAGATACAATTATTTATTATACTGAATTAAACTAAATTAAATATTGTCAGCAAATGCATTTAACTGCTTTTTATTCTATAATAGAGCTTTGAAATGGGAAAAATTCAAATATCAGTAGTTAAAAAAAAAACTATAATATTAAATGTATTTGGTAATAATACAAATGCAGGTTGGTTTAATGATTATACTTTTAATTCCCAGTTATTTTACTAAGGTTTTATTTATATTCTAGTCCAAAAACATAACTTTTTTAAACCACTTTTCAAAGTTGTGTGCAATTAAAGATGAGTATATGACCAGTGATTGGAGCATACATATGGACACTAGTCCTGATTTTTTCATCTACTATCATCTGGAGAGGCACAATTTTAACTTTGTTTTTGAACTCTTAAGGGCCAATTTATCAATGTGCAAGTGGACATGATACGAGAGGAGAGAGAAAGAAGAGAGAGAGAGAGAGAGAGAGAGAGAGAGAGAGAAAGGAGAGAGAGAGAGAGAGAGAGAGAGAGAGTGAGAGAGGAGAGAATGGAGAGAGAGAGAGAGAGAGAGAGAGAGAGAGAGAGAGAAAGGAGAGAGAGAGAGAGAGAGAGAAAGAGAGGAGAGAGTGGAGAGAGAGGGGGCAGAGAGAGGGGAGATGAGATAGAGGGAAGAGAGAGGAGAGAGAAAGGGGAAAGAGAGATGAGAGAGAGGGGAGAAAGAAAGAAGAGAGAGATGAGAGAGAAAGAAGAGAGCTATAAGGGAGAGGAGAGAGAGAAAGGGGAGAGAGAGAAAGGGGAGAGAGTAAGGATAGAGAGAGGAGAAAGAGGGGAGAGGGAGAGAGAGAGAGAGAGAGAGAGATGAGAGAGAGGGGAGAAGGAAAGAAGAGAGAGATGAGAGAGAAAGAAGAGAGATATAAGGGAGAGGAGAGAGAGAAAGGAGAGAGAGAGAGAGAAAGAGAGGAGAGAGTGGAGAGAGAGGGGGCAGAGAGAGGGGGCAGAGAGAGGGGAGATGAGATAGAGGGAAGAGAGAGGAGAGAGAAAGGGGAGAGAGAAAGGGGAGAGAGAGATGAGAGAGAGGGGAGAAAGAAAGAAGAGAGAGATGAGAGAGAAAGAAGAGAGCTATAAGGGAGAGGAGAGAGAGAAAGGGGAGAGAGAGAAAGGGAAGAGAGTAAGGATAGAGAGAGGAGAAAGAGGGGAGAGGGAGAGAGAGAGAGAGAGATGAGAGAGAGGGGAGAAGGAAAGAAGAGAGAGATGAGAGAGAAAGAAGAGAGATATAAGGGAGAGGAGAGAGAGAAAGGGGAGAGAGTAAGGATAGAGAGAGGAGAGAGAGGGGTGAGGGAGAGAGAGAGAGAGACGCAGAGAGCGAGAGAGAGAAAGGAGAGAGAGGCCTCTAGTTATCAAGCCGTCAACCTCAAATACACTGGAATTCCGCAGCGTATTTGTGGCGAGGCTGATTCTCTGTAGTTATCAAGCACTACAACCCGGCAAAAGTAGAATATAGTGACGTAAGCTTCGATCCGCCAGACTCAGTCCAACACAGATCGATTCTTACGTCACTCCAGATGTTCCGAACGCAAGTTCGGCACAATCTGACTACTTTTGGTAGTTATCAAACTACTACCAGGTACACTCGCCACTATTCCGGGCCAGCGTACCTGGTTTTCAATCCGCCGCCCTGGAGGTGGCGGATCCCATAGGAATCAATGGGAGTCTGACCATAGCGAAAGCTCATGTTCGCTGCTGCCCGACATCCCATTGATTCCTATGGGAGATGTCTGCACCTAACACCCGAACATGTACCCTGAGTCTAAACACCCCTAATCTGCCCCCCCCTACACCGCCGCAACTAAATAAATGTATTACCCCCTAAACCACCAGCTCCCGGAGCCCACTGCCACTCTAATAAACTTATTAACCCCTAAACTGCCGCTCCCGGAGCCCACCGCAACTATAATAAATATGTTAACCCCTAAACCGCCGCTCCATGACCCCGCAGCCACCTACATAATACCTATTAACCCCTATCCTGCCCCCCCTACACCGCCGCCACCTATAATAAATTTATTAACCCCTATCCTGCCCCCCCTACACCGCCGCCACTATAATAAAATTATTAACCCCTAAACCTAAGTCTAACCCTAACACCCTAACTTAAATATTAATTAAATACATCTAAATAAATATTATTCTTATTAACTAAATTAATCCTATTTAAAACTAAATACTTACCTTTAAAATAAACCCTAATATAGCTACAATCTAACTAATAATTGTATTGTAGCTATTTTAGGATTTATTTTTATTTTACAGGCAAATTTCAATTTATTTTAACTAGGTACAAAAGCTATTAAATAGTTATTAACTATTTAATAGCTACCTAGATAAAATAAAGTCAAATTTACATATAAAATAAAACTAACCTAAGTTACAATTACACCTAACACTACACTATCATTAAATAAATTATTCCTATTTAAAAATAAATACTTACCTGTAAAATAAACCCTAAGATAGCTACAATGTAATTAATAATTACATTGTAGCTATTTTAGGATTTATATTTATTTTACAGGTAACTTTGTATTTATTTTAACTAGGTAGAATAGTTATTAAATAGTTATTAACTATTTTATAACTACCTAGCTAAAAGAAATACAAATTTACCTGTAAAATAAATCCTAACCTAAGTTACAATTAAACCTAACACTACACTATCATTAAATAAATTAAATTAATTAACTACAAATACCTACAATTAAATACAATTAAATAAACTAACTAAAGTACAAAAAATAAAAAAAACTAAGTTACAAAAAATAAAAAAATATTACAAGATTTTTAATCTAATTACACCTAATCTAAGCCCCCTAATAAAATAAAAAAGCCCCCCCAAAATAAAAAAATGCCCTACCCTATTCTAAATTACAAAAGTTAACAGCTCTATTACCTTACCAGCCCTTAAAAGGGCCTTTTGCGGGGCATGCCCCAAAGTAATCAGCTCTTTTGCATGTAAAAAAAAATACAACCCCCCCAACATTAAAACCCACCACCCACATACCCCTACTCTAACCCACCCAAACCCCCCTTAAAAAAAAACTAACACTGACCCCCTGAAGATCTCCCTACCTTGAGTCGTCTTCAGCCAGCCGACCACCGATGGAACAGAAGAGGACATCCACAGAGGCCGAAGTCATCACCCAAGGGGCGCTGAAGAGGTCTTCCATCCGATAGAAGTCTTCATCCATGAGGCGTCTTCAATCTTCATCCATCCGGAGCGGAGCCTTCTTCAAACGAGACGACGCGGAGCCATCCTCTTCCAACGACGCCTACCCGACGAATGGATATTCCTTTAAGTGACGTCATCCAAGATGGCATACCTCGAATTCCGATTGGCTGATAGGATTCTATCAGCCAATCGGAATTAAGGTAGGAAAAATCTGATTGGCTGATGCAATCAGCCAATCAGATTGAGCTCACATTCTATTGGCTGATCGGAACAGCCAATAGAATGCGAGCTCAATCTGATTGGCTGATTGGATCAGCCAATCGGATTGAACTTGAATCTGATTGGCTGATTGCATCATCCAATCAGATTTTTCCTACCTTAATTCCGATTGGCTGATAGAATCCTATCAGCCAATCGGAATTCGAGGGACACCATCTTGGATGACGTCAGTTAAAGGAATATCCATTCGTCTGGTAGGCGTCGTTGGAAGAGGATGGCTCCGCGTCAGCTCGTTTGAAGAAGGCTCCGCTCCGGATGGATGAAGATTGAAGACGCCACATGGATGAAGACTTTTATCGGATGGAAGACCTCTTCAGCGCCCCTTGGATGATGACTTCAGCCGCTGCGGATGTCCTCTTCTGTTCCATCGGTGGTCGGCTGGCTGAAGACGACTCAAGGTAGGGAGATCTTCAGGGGGTTAGTGTTAGGTTTTTTTAAGGGGGGTTTGGGTGGGTTAGAGTAGGGGTATGTGGGTTTTAATGTTGGGGGGGTTGTATTTTTTTTTACATGCAAAAGAGCTGATTACTTTGGGGCATGCCCCGCAAAAGGCCCTTTTAAGGGCTGGTAAGGTAATAGAGCTGTTAACTTTTGTAATTTAGAATAGGGTAGGGCATTTTTTTTATTTTGGGGGGCTTTTTTATTTTATTAGGGGGCTTAGATTAGGTGTAATTAGATTAAAAATCTTGTAATATTTTTTTATTTTTTGTAACTTAGTTTTTTTTATTTTTTGTACTTTAGTTAGTTTATTTAATTGTATTTAATTGTAGGTATTTGTAGTTAATTAATTTAATTTATTTAATGATAGTGTAGTGTTAGGTTTAATTGTAACTTAGGTTAGGATTTATTTTACAGGTAAATTTGTATTTCTTTTAGCTAGGTAGTTATTAAATAGTTAATAACTATTTAATAACTATTCTACCTAGTTAAAATAAATACAAAGTTACCTGTAAAATAAATATAAATCCTAAAATAGCTGCAATGTAATTATTAATTACATTGTAGCTATCTTAGGGTTTATTTTACAGGTAAGTATTTATTTTTAAATAGGAATAATTTATTTAATGATAGTCTAGTGTTAGGTGTAATTGTAACTTAGGTTAGTTTTTATTTTACAGGTAAATTTGACTTTATTTTATCTAGGTAGCTATTAAATAGTTAATAACTATTTAATAGCTTTTGTACCTATATAAAATAAATTGAAATTTGCCTGTAAAATTAAAATAAATCCTAAAATAACTACAATGTAATTATTAATTACATTGTAGCTATATTAAGGTTTATTTTATAGGTAAGTATTTAGTTTTAACTAGGAATAATTTATTTAATAATAGTAAATTTATTTAGATTTATTTAATTAATATTTAAGTTAGGGGGGTGTTAGGGTTAGGGTTAGACTTAGGTTTAGGGGTTAATAATTTTATTATAGGTTGCGGAGGTATAGGGGGGCAGGAAAGGGGTTGATAAATTTATTATAGGTGGCAACAGTGTAGGGGGGGCAGATTAGGGGTTAATACATTTAATATAGGTGGCGGCGGGGTCCGGGAGCGGCGGTTTAGGAGTTAAACAATTTATTTAGTTGCGGCGGGGTACGGGATCCGCAGGATAGGAGTTAATAAATTTATTATAGGTGACGGCGGTATAGGGGGGCAGGATAGGAGTTAATAGGTATTATGTAGGTGGCGGCGGGGTCCGGGAGCGGCGGTTTAGGGGTTAATACATTTATTATAGTTGCAGCGGGGTCTAGGAGCGGCGGTTTAGGGGTTAATAACTTTATTTAGTTGCGGGGGGCTCTGAGGGCGCCGGTATAGGGGGTAGAACAGTGTAGTTTAGTGTGGGTGCTTAGTGACAGCTTATCAATAAAGCTGTAGAAAAGCCGAAGAGCAGTGAGATTGGATGAGTGATAACTATCACAGTCCGCTGCTCATCGCCCCGTACTTGGTGCGCAGCTTTTTGACAGCTTTTTTGATAACTTTGGCGAACGTATTCAGGTCCGTGGCGGCGATGTGAGGCGAGCTTAGGCGAGCGTATTGGGGCCGTCGAAGGCAGGTAAGTAGACACGTTGATAACTAGAGGCCAGAGAGTAGAGAGAGAGGAGAAAGAGAGAGAGAAGAGAGAGAGAGAGGAGAAAGAGGACAGAGAGGAGAAAGAGGAGAGTGAGAGAGATACATGGATCCTTGCAATATTTTAACACCCACTGGAGCTGCTAGAAGAAATGCATAAAAGGTTTAAAAGGTTTTGTTTTTCTCCCCAATCCTTGACTGAAAGTAACATATGCAGTCACAAGTGTGATGTAGCTTCTTTCTGGGTCAATTTTATAATGGATAGAGGTATTATCATACTATAGGAACTTTTAAATAATGGACATTTAAGTGCCCAGTATTTTTGTATAGATTTTGCTGGCAGCACTATTTCTAACCACCAGAAAACAATAAGGTTTTAAAAAAACACAAGAAAATTTACCTAAAAAAATAAGAATAAACCTGTAACTAAGCATGAGAATGTGTTTAAAAATAAAAGAGCATTTTATCTTTGAACTAGAATATCCCTTTAATACTGATACCCTTTATTCACTTTCATGAGGCAAATGCTAGTGAAGACACGCCCCCTGATCTTGTGCAACCAATAACGTAAAAGTAGGGCTTGTCAATCATTCAGATTGTATCTGACTGGGATGAGCTTGAGTAACAACGTAGGTACTTAAAGGGACAGTAAACATTCAGAATAATGTTATATAATTCAGTACATGGTGCAGAATTCTATAACACTATTTTAGCGGTAACTTCAAAAATGAAAAGTCTTTCCAGATTTTTAAGTGTAAAGTTGGGCTCCGCTCCAGGATCTACTGAGCGGGTCTTGGATATCCAAAGTGCTTCACGGGCTTGCTGACTGGCCACAGCATGCCCGGTCGCGCTATTGGACTAAATGTAGCTCGCTCCCGCTACTAGACCAGAGCGGGAGCGAGCTACATTTAGTCTAATAGCATGACTGGGTGTGCTGCGACTAACCAGCAAGCCTGCGAAGCGCTTCGGATATCCAAGACCCGCTCAGTAGATCCTGGAGCAGAGTCCAACTTTACACTTAAAAATCTGGAAAGACTTTTCATTTTTGAAGTTACCGCTAAAATAATGTTATATAATTCTGCTCTGTGTGCAGAATTATATAACATTATTCTGAATGTTTACTGTCCCTTTAACTAGTGTTTCAGGCTCGGGCCCCAAAGTTGCATCCACAGCTCAATAAAAGGGGCCCTATATATTAAAAAACAATTATAGAAAAAAGATATCACTGTCTACTCCAGCATGTGTTTATAGAACAAGTAGTATTACATCTTTAGCTTTCTTTTATGATGCGGCAGGTTTTTTCAACATACATTATATAATCAATGTTGCTTTTCTTTTGTAGGTTTGTTTTCTCTATATGAGTCTGGACATGCAGGTAAAGTAATATTTAAAAAAAAAACTAATGAAATAAAATCAATAAATAAATAATTCAATACAAATCGGCATGGAAGTAAAACGTTAACTTTCATGATTCAGTTAGAGTGCAATTAAAGAAACAATAAATCAACAATTAACTTCTGTTATTAAATTGGTCTCTTTTTCTTGGAATCCTTTGTTACAATTTTTTTTATTTTTTTATTACAGCATACTGAGGTAGGCTCAGGGCTTTGTATGTATTTTAAGCAGTATAAGACAACTGTATTTTCAGCAATAATATAAATATTGTTTTCAGAAGATATGCACCCTCCTGAACATATTATTACTTAATGAGAAGCGTGGCACTGCTTTTTGGAAACAAATTGCTGATATCTATTTTCGGCTCAGTGTTGCGGAGGGCCACACACTGTTAGCAGGTTGGATGTGGCCTGTGGACCATAGTTTGGGCAGCCCTGATGTAAACTAATTTGAAATGTTTGATTTTTATATACTGTATATATGTTCTATAGCAGATAAACAGATCAAACACAGCTTCTATATTGCACAGAAGCAACAAAGAATACGAAATAGATGGAACAAGGAGGGATTATACCTAACAGGAACATAGTGAGGAAAATACTACAATTAAATTCTGTCCAGAAGTGAAATTGTTATTGCAAAACAGAAGTTCTTATTAGCATTAGAATAAAATGTGAGACATTGACAAATTGCTTGAATACTATGAGCTAGATTATAAGTCGAGCGCAAAATATCACTTTTGCAAAATCGATATTGGTGATCCACTTAGTAATAACTGTGCGCGCAAATATGTGCTGGTATTACAGCTGAGCGCAATTGCAGGGAAGCATTTCACTCACGAGAGCGCGCTTCCATAGGCTCCAATAGAAGCCACATATGGAGGCAAATGGGGTAAGTATAGGGCTGAGAGGGTCAGCAAATTTTAAATATATATGAATATGACTGAATACATATATATCTATATGTGTTTATATGTGAGGGTAAGTCACATATTAACACATTAATATATATGTATATGACTAAATACATATATACTGTATCTATATGTGTTTATATGTGTTTATATGTGAGGGTAAGTCACATATTAACACATTAATATATATGTATATGACTAAATACATATATACTGTATCTATATGTGTTTATATGTGTTTATATGTGAGGGTAAGTCACATATTAACACATTAATATATATGTATATGACTAAATACATATATACTGTATCTATATGTGTTTATATGTGTTTATATGTGAGGGTAAGTCACATATTAACACATTAATATATATGTATATGACTAAATACATATATACTGTATCTATATGTGTTTATATGTGTTTATATGTGAGGGTAAGTCACATATTAACACATTAATATATATGTATATGACTAAATACATATATACTGTATCTATATGTGTTTATATGTGTTTATATGTGAGGGTAAGTCACATATTAACACATTAATATATATGTATATAAGCATATACATATATATTTACATGGAACACACAGTTCCCCATAGACCCCAATGTAAAGGCTCTTTTCAGTGCTGTTTTTTTTTTTCTAACACCCCACACCCGCTACCTTTAAGCCATAAAAACTGCTTTGTGCAGTTACTTATAATAACATTAAATATGCTACATTGTAATATTTCTTGTAAAATAACAATGCACTTAAGTTTGTGGCCAATTGGGGGACATTTATAAAACTAACCAGAGATCTTTATCTCTGGTTAATTTTATGAGCACTAATTACTACCATAAGCTATTTTTGCCTGTTTACGGGCAAGCGATAAATTAGTGATCCAGCAAATCTAATCTAGACCTAATTTATTGTTTTAAGATATTGTTTTTTTCTAATTTGAAATCCATTTCACCTATAGGGATAACTATCTATCTATCTATATATCTATCTATCTATCTATATGTGTAGATAGATAGATGATAGATAGATGATAGATAGATAGATAGATAGATAGATAGGGTATGAGTCATGAATGTGTTAAAGAGACATAAAAGTGTAAAATGAATATAAATATCAGCTCTAGAGCAGTAATGCACTACTGGAAGTTAGTGTAACACATCTGGTAGAACAATAACAAGAAGGCATATTTGTGTAGCCACCAATCCCAAGCTGACTCCCAGTGGTGCATTGTTGCTCTGGAGCTGATTTTAGCTATTTGGTTAACCCCTTCACAGGCGTAAAACACATAATTATATGCAAACAACTGTAGAATAATAAAATGTATTTTATCCCCGAACATGAAGTAATATTGTGTGCCCTTGTCTCCTTACCTAATAATGTAATATTAAAAGAATAGACAAACAGAAGTGACAGGAAGGTGTCTTTATCTAGTGGGGGTTGAGTTAAAAATAAACTTTTTCTACCTTTTTACCAAATATTTAGATATTCTCATTATTATGCTATTTACAAATTCAGGATACCTTTACTGAAAACATTGATAAAGATAATGTTACAGGGCCAATAACTGTGAATATCCCTCTAGTTAAACACTATGGGGTCTATCTAGCTTGATGCCCCGTGCTCCATAATCTGTCCTCCTGCTCTGAGGCGGTGGACAGACAACACCGAAAATCAACCTGATCCAATACGATCGGGTTGATTGACACCCCCTGCTGGCGGCTCATTGGCCGCGAATCTGCAGGGGGCGGCGTTGCACCAGCAGTTCACAAGAACTGATGGTGCAATGATAAATGCAGACAGCGTATGCTGTTGGCATTTATCGATGTGCGGTGGACATGGTTCGCTATAGCGGATCATGTCCGTCCGCACAATGATAAATGAACCCCTATAAATTAACACAATAAATTACAAACATATAGTGGCAAAATGAAGCTTTCAGCCAAATAAATATGTGAGCTCAAGTGTAATACACAGAAAGAAACTGTAATACATTTTGGGATAGATTACAAGTAGAGCGCAAAATATCACTTTCACAAAAGCGATATTTGTGCTCCACTAAGTAATACTAGCGCACGCTAATGTACACTGGTATTACAAGTTAAGTGCAATGCGAATGCAAGCTCGCTTTCACATTGCTGGGAAGCATTGCGCTCACGAGAGAGCGCTTTCATAGGCTCCAATGGGAGCCTCAATCTTATGCCTTGAGACACGGCATGAGAACCAATCGCAACAAAGGCGGTAAGTAGCACAGCGATGGCTAGCAAATTGTAAATATATATGTATATGATTAGCTACATATATATTTATGTGTTAATATGTGTATATACATATATATTTATGTGTTAATATGTGTATATACATATATATTTATGTGTTACTATGTGTATATACATATATATTTATGTGTTAATATGTGTATATACATATATATTTATGTGTTACTATGTGTATATACATATATATTTATGTTACTATGCTTATATACATATATATTTATGTGTTACTATGTGTATATACATATATATTTATGTGTTACTATGTGTATATACATATATATTTATGTGTTAATATGTGTATATACATATATATTTATGTGTTAATATGTGTATATACATATATATTTATGTGTTACTATGTGTATATACATATATATTTATGTGTTGCTATGTGTATATACATATATATTTATGTGTTAATATGTGTATATACATATATATTTATGTGTTAATATGTGTATATACATATATATTTACAGGGAACAGACAGTTCCCCATAGACTGCAATGTAAGGGCCATTTTCAGTGCTGTTTTGTTCCTAGCAGCCCACACCGCCACTTTTAACCCCTTAAAACTGCCTAGTGCAGTATTTTTTTATGAAAAACTTTTAAGACCCTCTATTTAGGGCACTTTTAGAAAATTAACTAGAGATCTGATTTGCCCTTTTGTGGGAGAGCAATAGATTAGTGCTCCACTTCTAATCTAGCCCTTTATTTGCTAAGTAATGAATACAAAACTAACTTCAGCACAGAGATGAGAAAAGGCTCAGCAGTATATGGGATAAAAGTATATTATATATGTTAAATCATTTAGTTGTGGGGTTTTTTTTTGTTTTCCTACACCTTCTATCCATCTATCAGTGTTAAATATTGACTATCAGTCTATTCTAAAACACAGAACATATTCTGGATTTTTTATAAATGTTATTTAATGTTTTTATAGTAAGAAGATGTGATCTAAAGAACCAGGTCCGGAGAGAATGTGGAACTGCCTGCCCGAGGAATTGTGGACATCTTACTAAACCCGTGGGATTTTGTGTATTGAAATGCATGTCGGGATGCTTCTGTCGCAGTCCGTATATTTTTCTCTCTGGGAAAAGCGGCATTTGTATTCTTCCAAAGCAATGTCCAAATTACAATAAAGCATAAGACCCAGTTTGGAATGGCTGTCTTTGTGGATGAAAGATGATGTAAACAAATTTATTTTTAATTTCCACAGTATATAGAAACAAATATTGTGAGAAATAACATCACACATTTAGCAAAAATGTTATAACTTGACTTGATGCGATTGCATCATTATCTTTAGTTGTTCCCCTATATTATCATCTACTAATAATACATTAAAATATTTTTGTTCAGCAATTTTTAATATAGCCAAAAACACAAGAATTTTCATTTTTACGCTAGTCGGATTGGAATGTTATTACAAGTTTAAAGTAAACTGTTTTTTCTCTAGCGGTAACCCAAATTGCGAATAAAATTGAAGTTGGAAAATCGTGTTCACGCATTCCCCCAAAGAAGTCAAACACTATATCCCTCTGAGGAAGAAGGAATTATCAAATGATCCTTTGAAACGCATTAGGGCTCATTTTCTATACCGGCGGATGCTGGCTTATGTACTTTTTTATCGAATATATGTTGGCTGATGACCAGGACTTTTAACACATAACTCGTGTATGCTGTGATATCGGCTTTGGAGTTTGTACTTGTATGCATTTCATACCTCATATTGTTTGAGGGTATATCATGTGAGTGTATGTTGTATATTATGTTTTTAACAATTTATTAAAGGCAGTATCACACTATTTCTGGTTCTCTTTCCCTACTCCCTGAGTACCTGTTCCTGGGTGGAAATTAGCAGAGGAATAGAATATTTATGACTACATACTCCAAGAGGTGGACAGAACGTTATTGACATCACTTCCCACACAAGGCCCCTATTCACTGGATATCATTTCCCCTCACAGATGCGGCAACTTACCTCATTAGATTGAGGTAAATTCTGGTAAGGGGAATATCTCTATATCCAGTCGTATATTTTTTATTGGCATTTTACATTTTATGTTGTTTTTTCATGTTATAGTATAGAATTTGTAAGCGCTGTTCTACATATATATATATATATATATATATATAGTATAGAATTTTTAAACGCTGTTCTACACACACACACAAACACACATATATATATATATATATATATATAGTAGCCCTATACGCCGGGGTTAGTTTCTTGAAGGAATGGTTGTAAATCAAAAGCGTTGTAAATTGAAACCCAGTTTATAATGTAAGTCAATGGAAAGTGAGGGAGTTAGATTTCAGGCCCCTCTCAAAATTATTTTTAAAGCTTTGAAATGAAGACTTTAAATGCTAAACATCATTATAAACCTAATTAAATAATCACAAAACAGACTGTATCATCAAACTAAGTTTAACGAACAAAAACATTTTGTTACTTGCATTTTTCTGAAAACATTTCTCTGCATTGTTAGCATGTTAGATAATATTGGGTCTGCACCTATTCTATGCATTTCAATCTGGAGTGATAAATAGGCAGTTAGGCACCCTCACCTCAAGCAGCTGGGCAGGAAGATAATAGGGAAGTGGCTGCTAGATCTTGTTGCTTGAAAGCTGCTCGATAGCTAAGGTCTGTTCTGTGTACACAGATTAATTTCAGTCTGCTAAGTTGCATAACTTTGCTGCAACACAAGTGAACAGCTCCAACTACTGGCTATTTTAATTAGTGCACTGCTTTTCAATGCTCTTCAATAGCAGTCACATGACTGAAAAAAAGGTTGTTATTCTGAACCGGCACAAATTGAACCAGCGTTAACCGAGGGCCACATATATATATATATATATATATATATATATATATATATATATATTAGCAAGAAATAAGCACTCTCTGGTTTTGTAAAACAAATAGTGCTTATTTCTTGCTAGTCTATTATTCATATTTTTGTACCCTGGTGCCTACCTGACCAGTTTGGTGAGAGTGCTTATTAATCTAAAGAGCACTCGCCTTGTTTCAAGAGTGTTTAATCCATGTTAACATTTTGGGGGTATAACCCCGTCTTCAGACAAGTGGACAAACAATACAATCAAGTGCACTTACCCACAGGTACTTAATTTATGAGGCCAGAGGTCCGAACACCACCGGCACCTCCTCGAGAACGCCATGCCTGAAACCAGAAGTGGTCTCCACTAACGTCACCAAGTAGGCGCTGGCGGCGCATCTGGCTGCTGCTATAGTGACAAAGCTTAAACAAAAGCGTTGCTATAGGAACACACACTAGTACAAAATTGTAACAATTATATATACATTATTCACATGATCAATTGTAAAGAGACCATATTGGTCGTGCATACTAATCAAGTATACTAGATGTGTTATGATAAAAATTTGTATATAGGACAAGTATGGCCGCAATTTCTGAAGCTCTGGAAGATGTCTAGGATAAAAGACAAATATCTTCACTAAGCGGCACCCTTTGTAGCATAGAAGCTAAGCAACACTTCATACGAGGTCGGTACATGCATCAAGCTTGAATATGCCGCGGGAATGACCCCAGAGACCTGGTTCAGCTATAAGTGCTCAGAGTAGGCCTAACAACCTCTATATACTGAACCCCCTAGCCTATGCTAACTTCCAGTACACTGCTGACAACCTATACACATACAAATGGAAATCATGGAGCAAGCCAACACTATTCTATGTCAGATACTACTTGAAATGGGGCAGAAGATGGACAGGAACTTTGAAACCATAAGATCTATCATAAGGGATCCGCACGTGGAGTCGGCCATCTTAATACCGGAGACACCCGCGAGCGTTACTTGCCTGAAGGAGCATTCGCAAGTGTGCCCGCTCATGAAAGGTGATGAACCTGCCAACACGCCGAGGTGTATAACAACAAGCCCTAGCTTTCTTCCCTCAGCCCCTGCTGCGGAAGGTATGACCGGTACTCGGTGGGAGGTTGGAGGAGAATATCTCACAACAAACGTCGGATCTAAGGAGAAGGATGGCAACTTACTCTTAGCTCTCCTAACGGCCACTGGAGATACGTGGTACCTCCTATGCTCCTACGACCATTATGCTCAGACTCCTTCTGCTCGCCATGACAGGCCCCTCAAACACATGCTTCTCAGAGAGAGGGTAGTGCAGAGATCCGGAGGAGAACAGATTGCTTACTTGATGGGTGTTAGAAAGCAGATGGTGTCCGGACAGGACATACGCTTTTCCAAGTCACATATCAGCAATGGCAATCCTGCTTGTTTGTGGTCTCCTACATACGTTCTCATGATATTTCAACCACGAACAGGTATTGGTTAACCCCTGATAAAGACTGCACTCTCAGCGCTCTAATCACCATCCCTGAGCGATAAGGATATTCTTGACTATTTTTTTGCTTAGTGAAGCAGTCACTTCTGTTCACTGTTTTGTATAGATAGAACTATATAAGTAGCTTACCTTAATAGCAGTTATAGATTACACACAATGTATAGGGAAGCTAAACATGCTTAGTTATAGGGATATGACCTTTATTCTGAGGAGTACTTGCTGCAGCAGTCTTAAATATATTTTTGAAAGCATGATACAATATCGCACACACTTGCAGCTAAACAAGTTATTTAACCTCATCTTTATATTTGTTAGCTACAGTGCCTTCCCACAGAGACTGGTAAACTCTTTATGTTTTTGGATGAGACTTCTCTGGAGTGTGGAGATTGGATGAAATAGCATGCCATTCCACAATGAACCGGAGACATATACCCAGTTTAACGAACATTTCTTGCTACCACATCTCATTTTACAGATGTTTTTCAACTATGTTATTCATATGTCAGTCTACTGGGATAACTACTCTGTTTGATGTATATGATTTTGACATTTATATTGGTTGTTGTTTGTCCTTTATTTCTCAGGCGCTCCCCACTTTCATACTACCCTTAGTAATGATCTGTATTTGCATAATTTATGTTAAGCTTCTGCAATCTTCAGAGTTCTATTTTGGATAGTTAGAATTGCTACAGCAGCTTGATATAAAAAGGTCTTTGTTACAGATATTTAACTCCTCTATTTGTACAGTAGTACAGTTTGCTCTAGTGGGCAGTGTATGGATAATATACATGGCCTTTTATATTAAGTAGTGGAAATTAACCCCATTTTTTTGTTATCTATGTGGGTATATGTGTATATGTATATATGTGACCCCATACTATGTTAATATTAAGCTCACTCAGATCAAAAGGGGGAACTTCCCAAATTGCGCTCCACACTGGTTTACCTCATTGGTTGCCTAGTGTGTAAAAGCCCAGTGCCTAGATTTGAACAACTAAGTTTAGCTAGAGATCTTAATTCTAGGGTATACGCCTTTGTATATAAGCAAGGAATCCCCTCCTGAGAATCTGTATAGGAAAATACCCAATGTAAAGCTTAAATCCTATGGCTAGTATTTTATTCCGGAAATAGCTTATTATTTCCACATGGTTTAGCTTCTGCAGTTGCCTACTCACACAGATATGGCGGAGGCTACTAGCTCCGCTTTTGCAGTTGCACCTTATACCTAAGATAGGAAAAAATTGGTCTCTATAGATATGGTATTAGATTGAATAGAGCTTGAATAGATGCCTAAGCCTCTAAACTGTTGTTGACTGGTACAACCTCTCGCCATATATGAGATAGCTAAATGCTACATTGATTTTTCTCTCCAGGCAATGCAGTTGCTCTCTTAGTACTTTATTCAAGGTTGTTGGACAATATCTCTCAGCTCCACAATGTTATATTTCAGTAAGTTTAAAGTTATGCAATGTATTCACCTGATAGCGATACTATATGGGTTTGAATTTGCTGTCAAGGTGCATATATCATCAACTACATGTTATATTGCTATTATATTTTACCCATATCTCTATTTTTTAGGAAGTTCTTATGTAATCCTATACTTAACATAAGTTTGTTAGAGGGCAGTGAAATATCAGTTACATTGCAATAGCCTGCTCTAGGTCTCCTATAAAACTATCAAATAGCACTAGTTTATTTGTATCCTACTAAATCTGTTACAATCAGAAAACCCTTAGGATCAGGGTTATATAGGTACATTTTCATAGTTATTTGCCAGAGTATATGTGTGATTGCCATCTTTAGTTTCCCTATGACCACACTTAGCCTATACAGAGGCACCTAAGATAGTATCACATCTTATCTCCTTGTCTACTAAGGGGTGTCTGAGATATTATTACTACCTAATTACTACCTTAAGCATGGGAATACTCTATTTAATGATCCCCTCTTAGAATATATAGATACTTAGATATTAACCTGTTTCATCACATACAAAAAAGATATAGGGTCTGCAAAGCTATTGTAGCTGATTCCTGTATTTCCCTATGCTTTTAACAAGGGCCGCTTGTAATACCTAGCTACATGTAATTTACTTTTTATTCATATTGGTTAAGGTTTGCTGTTTAAACTACTTTATTTTTGCAGTCTCTGCAAGAAGGGCAACATACATCAATGCCTATATTGTAGGTTGAGTCTCAATCTTTAATATGACTGCTCTCCCTATTTTGGGCTGACATGTATTTGGCTTGCGGCATACGAATACATTCACCTTAATCCTCTTTTACTGCTGCAGCGTTACTACTTTAACTCATAGTATTAAGCACTTGTTTATTTAGCTGGGTTAATTAAAATACAGACTTAGCTTGTATAGAGTAATAAATATGTCATACCCAGGTATGCTCCTTAGCCTACATTAGCTATATTTTCACACTGGTGATACATGGTGTTTTATTATGCTATTTGCATATACGAATAAGGCTATATTAGAGTAGTGACAATTCAACCCTCACAGTTGAAGGCTTATTTTCACCTATTATACTATATACCCAAATATTTAATAAATATTTCTGCCCTAGTTTACCGCCCAATACTTCAGTTAACATATTACCTGGGCTCTGAAAAATACTTCCCTCCTGACCGCATTATTGTAGATTATATATGCAATATGGTCATCTACATGGTTTAGATTACAATTGTCAGCACGCTGGACATTCTAGCTAGTTTATGAACAAATTCATAATTCTATTACTCATGTTTAATGTTTTGTATGTAAGGGGGGTTCTAATCTTAAGTGGGACTGTTTATATTAATGTAGATATTTATTAGTGACGCCCTACAGCTTATACAGATAATATTCAAAGATGCATGTTTTAAATAATGGCCCACCCCCTATGTAGCCCTAAACAGTCTTGGGACCCCATTTTTTTGGACATTTCTAAGCTCCCAGCTAATAGAGGGGACGCTTCTCGATAGGACATACCCAAATCCGCTATTTATTAGATATAATAACCCCTAGTCAGTCTTGGGACCCCACTTCTTGGATATTTCTAAGCTCCCAGCTCATACTCTAAACTTTGCATACCCATATAAGGCCCCCCCCTTCCCCCCCCCTTCTCCTATATGTATAGCGGTGCTCACCCGCTGAATATCCTCCCCCCCTATATATCTCAGCCCAAAAGTGGCTGATGCTCAAGCTAACTCTCCACAGTTAGATTTCTTTAACTTTGATACTCTATGGATTATTTTCTATAAGACTGGGGAGATCATTCATTAATCATATAACATAAAATGAAGTTATGTTCCACTTCGCCCAAACTTATTGTCTATTTTCAGATTACGATTTGATATGTAATTATATTGTTGCATGTATTTCTTGTTTATCTCTTTTTAATAATGTCAATATTTAGACAATGTATTATTTACACTGGTGCAATTTTGGCCTCAAGGCGAAGCTTGTTTGTTAATCTATATGTTAAACTTCAATAAAAAAATATTTCAAAAAAAAAAAAAATATTTGTATATAAAAAAAGCACATAAGAAAGCCATAACAGTATTTGAGACGTGTACCTACAATGCTCAGGTAAGCAATAGGATGTCATAGGAAACAGAAAACAGGAAAAGAAGAATAAAGTAAGAAAAAAGAAAAGAAAGGATAAATCTAAAAACTAAAAAATATGAATCAACTAAAAAAGACCCTATAGAGCAGTGGTTCTCAACCAAAGTGACCTCAAGGCCCGGTAAATTTTAGCTAGACATGTCCGGGGCCCAGTAGTTTATTTATATATATTTATATATATATATATATATATATATATATATATATATATAGTGAGCAGCAGGGGCGGGCTGATCAGCCAGGCAAATAGGACCTGGGCCGAGGGACCAGCAAGTAGGGGGGCCCACAAATGGTATCTCCACGGATCTTGGTGCATTCCTTAAGCTGGAGTTTTCAGTTGCCCTATCAGTAACTAAGCAAATAAGTATGGGTTTAGTGTGGGCCCTGGCAGGGGTCTGTCACTGTGAGGGCCATGGAGTGTGGGGTCTGGCCCTGGAGGTTGGGTGCCCTTTCTCTGGCCCTTAATGTTGGGGGTCCTGGCTCTGTAGGATGAGGGGCCTGTTGGGGGCAGGGCAGGAAGGCTACCATGTACATTTGCATACCATTTAATACATTTTGGTCAGTGTGAGACAGTGTTCCTGGGGCCTTGATTGGTCTCAGTCTGCACCTGGTTTGCAGTGGGGTAAGAGTGTGCAGTGGGGGCATGACAGGTCAGGGCCCACCAGCAGGGCTATCACGGCCCGGTACTGGGCCACGGCCCGGCTGTTGAGAAACCAGGCTATAGAGGAAGTAAAGGATAAAATAAAATAGCATACCAATACTGAGGTAAAGGTACCACGCATGACCTTTGTAACTACATATACCCATGACAAACGGGATTTCTAAGTGCTTGCAAAAAAATTGGCAAATAATAACCTCCGATCGCCAGTTACCTCTACAAGAGATGCCATGCCCTAGGATAGGGTTCAATAGGGACAGTTCTTTAAAGGACTCTTTGGTACACACAGACTCAGTACATTGCTACCAAAAAACAACATGGCTTCATAGCAAACCAGCTATAGATGTATAGGCTGTACCACTTGCAATGGACTGATCATGGGCCATTATTTTACCCATCCGCATAGGAATAAGAAATATTTTCACAAATACAGGCTAACATGCACTACGACTCATGTAGTGTATCTGCTACATTGCAACTGTGGCTTATTCTATGTTGGGAAGACCACAGATGACCTTCAAACCAGAATAGGCAACCTTAGGTCCTCAATCAGAATAGCCATAGACAGGGGTCACACGGACCAACCAGTGGCATGGCACTTCTTACAGAAGGGACATTCAGTAAAAGATCTTCGCTACGCCCTCATTAACCATGTGCCGCCACTTCACAGAGGAGGGGACGGGCCAAAAATGCTCCTACAGAAGGAAGCAAGATGGACCTATGAATTGGGCACTCTAATTCCAAATGGACTAAACGCACATTTTGAACTGGCATAGTGACTCATTATTCCAATTTTCCAATTCAATTGCAAAACTTTTTTGCAATTTTTGGCAATTTAGTTGCATCTTTTTTGAACTTTTTTGAACTACTTTGCATTTTTTGTATTCTTTTGTATTTTTTTAAATCTCTTGCAATTTTTGTTTGTTTTGTGCTCCTTTCTGCCACTGGCTTTTTACTTTACTTTTTTCTTTTTCTAATTTTTTTTCCTTCTTTCTTTTCTTTTCCCTTTTCCCCCCTTCTTTTTCTTTTCTCCCAGATAGGCAAATTTTTACATACCTTGAATTTTTCTCTTTTCTTTTTTCTTACTTTTTTTCTTACTTTCTTCTTCTTTTTTCTGTTTTCTGTTTCCCATGACATCCTATTGCTTACCAGAGAATTGTACACGTCTCAAATACTGTTATGGCTTTCTTATGTGCTTTTTTATATACAAGTTTTTATCATAACACATACTTGATTAGTATGTACGACCAATATGGTCTCTTTACAATTGATCACGTGAATAATGTATATATAATTGTTACAATTTTGTACTAGTGTGTGTTCCTATAGCAACGCTGCTGTTTTAGCTTTGTCACTATAGCAGCGGCCTGACGCGCCGCCAGCGCCTACTTGGTGACGTCAGTGGAGACCACTTCTGGTTAGTGATGTGCAGTTCGGTTCTTTTGGGTGAACCGGTTCATTTCGGACGGTTCGATTAACTGAACCGGTTCATGAACCGATTCACCAGTTCACCTACTGAACATGAGGTAGAGGCTCTACCTCATGTTCAGTAGGTGAACTGTAGAGCCGCAGATTCGTTTCCTGCAGTGCTAAGTGCTGTATGTAAATGACTCAGTGTACTGTAACTCTAATGAATCATTTAGATAACAGTACACTGATTCAAATAACAGGTCACACTCGCAGCGGTTCTCAACAGACCCCTGCAATTACATTAACCCATTCAGCATCCCATGTTTGTGTGTGTATATATATATATATATATATATATATATATATATATATATAATTTGTAGCTGTTGCTAAGTAAAAGTTAGCTTAGATATAGAGGAAGAACAACAAATTATTTTTATATATATATATATATATTATATATATATATACACAAACATGGGATGCTGAATGGGTTAATGTAAATGCAGGGGTCTGTTGAGAACTGCTGTGAGTGTCATCAGTGAATCAGTGTACTGTTAGTTAACTCGTATGCAATGAATCTGTCTGTTAACAGTACACTGAGTCGTTTGCTAACAGTTCACTTTTGAATCAGTGAACTGTTAACAGACTGATTCATTGCAGACAAGTTAGCTAACAGTTCACTGATTCAACAACACTGGTAATATGATCCTAGAGTGAGATTCTGCTGTGTGATTCATTAAAGGAGGAGTTAGCAGAGCAGAACTCACTCTAGGATCGTATTACCAGAGTGCTGCTGATGACTCAGGAACTGAACTGTTTCAAACGAATCAGTTCAGTCTGATGTACTGATTCATTCAGTTCAGTGAAAAGATCCGGTTCAAATGAACGATTCGTTCATGAACCGGACATCACTACTTCTGGTATCAGGCATGGCGTTCTCGCGGGGGTGCTGGTGGCGTTTGGACCTCTGGCCTCATAAATTAAGTACCTGTGGGTAAGTACACTTGATTGTATTGTTTGTCCACTTGTCTGAAGAAGGGGTTATACCCAAAAAACGTTAACACAGATTAAAAACTTTTGAAACACGGCGAGTGCTCTCTATGGATGGTCTTCTATATTTTGTTTTGTTATGCACCACGGCTTGTACTTCTACAGAACAGTGAGTGCTGGCTTATCACATTAAATATATATATATATATATATATATATATATATATATATATATATGTCACATAATAAGATAGCAGTCACTGGATAAAAAATAAAACTTAGCTTTTATTGTAGAATATCAAAGGTTAAAACAGTCCCATAATGTTTCGGTGCCAACCAGCACCTTTATTAAAAGGATCAGTCAGTTCCTTCAGGCAAGGGACATAGCCTGACATCCAAAGAAAAAACAAGTTAAAACTATAGGGAAGTTGCAGCTTTATACACCTTGTGTCTAGCTCAATTGAAGACTGGTAGCAATGCGTGTTTGCACGTCTGCGTGCACATCACTAAGGCTATGCCCCTTCCAGAATTGGAGTGAGCTGTAATAGGTGCAACCAGCACCACCATAGCTTAGATTCTTTGTTACAGAGTCGAGTGTGGCACATGGCTAATTAGCATATCAAATGTTGCATGACGTATTTGATCAGGAGAGCGTCTCTGTGTAAAACTGCAGGGATCCCATAACAATGTTAAAAACAACACTGTATGCAGTGGACACACTGAATCCTTAACAGATAATGTTATATACATATAATACAATGCAGGTTTGGAGGGTATGATTAATTTGTGAAATATAGACATGTAGCAGATATTGGTGTTTTCATAGGGATTGATCCAATAAGCCAATCAGAAATAGAGAATAATCTGATCAGGAGGATAGGCATCAAATAGGCTTCAAAAAGGAAAACCATTCAAATGGGACACTGCACATACAGTCACTTGACCTCAATCATTATGGTATCAAACTTCATCCTATAAAGGGGCCATAATCCAGTTGTATGTTAAGCCCCCTAGGCTCCACTGTGTCTAAAGTGTAAATCCATTTCGTCTCATGTTGAATTAAGATTCTGCCATGATTGCCTCCCCTGATTAAAGGTGGTATATGGTCTATGATCATAGTTCTCAAACTGGAGACACTGTGTTTCAGTTGTGCAAAGTGGCGTGCCACTGGCTGATCTGAAGTGTCCTTCTTGATGGCATCCCTAATGGCGTGTCTATGGTTGGCCATTCTTTCACGGAAACTTGACACTAATCCTACTGTTAAATATAAAAAACTGATAGATCTGACTCTATCGCATGGTCTACAAATGCAGTACATTAATGAAAATGAATTCAATTTTATGCCTATACCTTATCCTAAGATACCACTTCTGTATTTACTCCCTAAAATACACAAGAGTTTTGAACAATCCACCTGGCAGACCCATTGTGTCTCCCAGGGGATCAATCTTTTCTGGCATTGCAGAATTTATTGACTTTCACCTGCAGCCAGTGATACGTAACTCTTTCTCATACTTACAGGATATTACATCTATGATTCCCAAATTACAAAAACACACATGCTTACATCCTGATGACATCCTGGTTACCATGGACGTTGACAGTTTGTATACTGTTATTCCCCATGAGGCAGGATTAGACACTGTGGGGACAATTGTGGGTGAAACTCCTGATTATACGGGTCCACCACTTGAGTTCATAATAGAATTAATGGAACATTGTTTGAAGAAAAACTATTTTAAATTTGAACGAGACTTCTATCTTCAACTGTCTGGCATGGCTATGGGGTCGAATATGGCCCCTGTATACACCAATCTATTCATGCTAGGTTATGAGTCTGCCATTATGAAACTCTTAACACATCCATGTATTTCCTTTTACACTCGCTACATAGATGATCTATTTTTTGTTTAACACACCTTCAAAAGTGGGTATCTGATTTGAATCATACTTACTCACCCAATAAATTTAAAATGGAATGTAGTGCACAAAGTGAACATTTTTGGGACCTCAATATATTTAAGGTCCTTACTGAAGGGGTATATAGGTTTGGTACTTTGTTGTATACCAAAACTACAGATAGAAACTCACTTCTTCTATCTACCAGCTGCCACCCTGACCACCAAAAATTGGGTTTAATTGCCTCTCAGTTGATGAGGGTGGTTCGAAACAATTCTGATTCTACCATCCTCCAATTTCAGTTGGATAATATGTGAACTAGATTACAGGCTAGAGGGTATGCCAAAAAGGATATTGAAACAGCCAGGAAATGCCTGGATGGCCAATCACAAAACACACTTTTGGAACAGACTAAGGTGCAGAAACAGACCCTGACTAATCTGAATTTCATCACGACTTTCACTACGCAACATCACCGTTTTGCCAAAGTGGTCCGCAATCGATGGGATGTTTTACAGACTGACAAGAACGTGTCCAATTGGAGACTCAATCCTCCCAGTATGGCATATAGACGTGCCAGGAATATATGGGACATATTGGTCAAAACTGACCCTAAGGAATCCTATCAAAAGGACACATGGCTTAAATCCACTAAAAAATTATGTTTTAGATGTGGAGACTGCATTACCTGTAATGGGATGCAAATGGGCCCTACCTTTCAACATCCACATTGCAACAATCGCTACAAGATACAACATAGAGTGACTTGCAGCAGCACTTATGTGGTCTATATTCTGATTTGTCCATGCTCCCTTGTCTATGTAGGGAAAACTATTACAACTTTCTGTGAAAGAATGGCCAACCATAGACACGCCATTAGGGATGCCATCAAGAAGGGCACTTCAGATCAGCCAGTGGCACGCCACTTTGCACAACTGAAACACAGTGTCTCCAGTTTGAGAACTATGATCATAGACCATATACCACCTTTAATCAGGGGAGGCAATCGTGGCAGAGTCTTACTTCAACATGAGACGAAATGGATTTACACTTTAGACACAGTGGATCATAGGGGGCTTAACATACAACTGGATTATGGCCCCTTTATAGGATGAAAATTGATACCATAATGATTTGGCTCAAGTGACTGCATGTGAAGTGTCCCATTCAAATGGTTTGCCTTTTTGAAGCCTATTTGATGCCTATCCTCCTGATCAGATTATTCTCTATTTCTGATTGGCTTATTGGATCAAACCCCTATGAAAACACCAATATCTGCTACGTGTCTATATTTCACAGATTAATCATACCCTCCAAACCTGCATTATATTATATGTATATAACATTATCTGTTAAGGATTCAGTGTGTCCACTGCATACAGTGTTGTTTTCAACATCGTTATGGGATCCCTGCAGTTTTACACAGAGACGCTCTCCTGATCAAATACGTCACACAGAATTTGATATGCTAATTAGCCATGTGCCACACTCAAGTTGTTTTTCTTTGGATGTCAGGCTATGTCACCTGCCTGAAGGTACTGACTGATCCATTTGATAAATTTGCTGGTTGGCACCGAAACGGCATTGACCATTTTAACCTTTGATATTCTAAAATAAAAGCTAAGTTTTATTTTTTATCCAGTGAGTGCTATCTTATTATGTGACTATGTATACTTTGTGATATAGCACCCTGGTGGCTGTTTACTCAATACTTGAGATTTGGAGTACAGGTCTTTACTTGCTAATACTATATATATATATATATATATATATATATATATATATATATATATATATATATATATATATAGATATAGTACATACATATACATTTTTAGACCTGTACATGTATGAATCTCTATGTTAAAGCCCTTCAGCAGCTTTTTTTTCTAACACCCAAGATCTCATATCTTTGAGCCCTTATAACTTTTGTGTGCATTATTATTTTATATAATTTTTATTAGACAGTGTTAATATGAGTGTAACTGTACTTTGTAATGTATTTTTGAAGTGCTTTGTGCAACTTTTTAACTTTGCCAATCAGTTAACCACAGCCCTGAAATTGTGGTAAGGATTCTTGTGTAAAGCAAGAATGCGCTAGAAAGGGGGCACAAACGATCGTGGAAATGCTACGGTAATTGTTTGTGTGCCACTTGTAAAATAGCCCTTAGTGTTTCAGTAAAGAGACAAGTTAATAGGATAGCAAAAGTTACTAAGTTACTCCATAATTTTTTAATCACCATCTAACAATTTATTAATAATCTGGATAAAGAGAAATACAGGTATACCTCACTTTACAGCGCTTCACTTTACAGCGCTTCGCTAATACAGCGCTTTGTGGAGCTAAAGTTCAACCTCCAAGGATTTTGAAACAGTGCTGTAATCATTTGTGATTGTGAGATTGCGAGAAAAGTGGCTGGCACCATTTTGTTATGCACAGTTCACTCTGTTTATAGCATTACAGTGCAATCTGTGTCAGTGTAGTAGTCTGGTAAATTTTACTACATTAATTGACACTATTTTACTGGTACAGTATTTATTGAATACTAATTGAAAACTGTGCTGTGCAAGTGTTAAACTAAACATAGCACTATTGCACCCCTAATATAGGCTAGTTTAAATATGTTTTCAAGTTTATAAACACACTGGCAAGTGCAAAGAAAGCTAAAACCGCCTTGTTTCACTTTAAGGCGGTTTTCACTTTACAGTGGGGCTCCGGTCCCTAACCCGCTGTATGAGTGGGGTATACCTGTAATAGAAAATTACCTCTTACCTCCCTGTTTACCACCAAGTTTTTAAGATGCAGGTCGAATATAGAAGGTATCAGGTACTAACTGAAACTTAACCTGGAGTATATTGAAAATATCTAAGAATGTATTTTTTACTTTCTTTAAACCTACTAAGAGAGGGTAAGGAGGGACTGAATTATTGGATGCAGCATGATGAAACATTAGTAGGTAAAGGTAATAATAATATACACAACAAGCGGTGCTTACCCAAACAGTGCTCAAATGCCGGCTTCTTCTGCGTGTCTTCGGCGTTGCTTCAGCGTGTGCACCAGTCCAACAACTCCCCCACGATCCTCCACAGGAGCCAGGAAGTGCGTCTCTGTATCAGACGCCACAGGAACAAACACTTGAGAAAGACAGTTCCGGCTAACTAGGAAGACGCTCCAAACAGTGGTAAGTAAATTCAAAAGATTTCTTTATTCAAAGCACTGTGCACTAAAAACAAAGAGCGGACAATAGCTAGAAATGACCTCCACCCAAATCAAGTAGTGGTCACATAAAGGCAGTAACAGCAGACGCGTTTCATGCGGGTCCACCGCACTTGATCACTGCTTAGCATAAGAAACTGCCTATAGTCTATTTAAAGGGGCATATAATTAGGCAATTAACATCATATGTGTCCAACTTAGTAATTCATAAAGCCTTAAACAATTAATCCCTAATTCATAGACTGTAATGTACAGGACACAGGAAGGTTTGCACACACAACAATACAAGTTTATACTTATATAAACAATCAAAAACAACAAAAAACAGCAAAAATAACAAAACATGAAAGGGGAGCAAAGTAGATAATCGATTCAATCTCAAGAAAAATTACAAACAATTATTATTATATATACATAGTTTCTAATTCATGATTTATAATATTTAATTTTTAATTATTAATTTTTATAATTCTTATAATTTAGTGAACAGTAACAGATGAAAGAAGGGGCAAATGAGGTATCATATATTGTTGATACTATTATTTAATTATAACTCAAATTCAAATTTAATTTTAATTTCAATTCAAATATTGGCTTAATTGCTATAGTACACAAAAACCAAAAAAATTTTTTTGTGTTTATTTAAACAAAGAGATTGACATCGGCTTCAACATTCAAGCCAAGAGGGGTCCTAGTATTGAGATGAAAAATCCATCTAACCTCCTTTTTGCTTAAATAATGTTCTCTGTCCCCACCTCTCTTGGAGAAAGGAACATGATCAATTGCTTGGAAATTTGCCAGGCTAGAATTTCCCAAATGTTCAAATTTAAAATGGGTGGCAACAGAGGTGAACACATCAGGGTCCTCAATGTCCCTGATGTGCTCCAACACCCGATCTCTTAACCTCCTCTTGGTTTTCCCCAAATATTGTATTTTACATTCTTTGCACGTCATAAGATAGACTATATGTGTGGAATTGCAGTTTAGTCTAAATTTAATTTTATATTCTTTGTTAGTACTATGGGACACAAAACTGTCTCCCTCCGTTACGTAGTCACATGTTTTACATCTGGTAGCCCTACATCTATAGAAACCCATCCTAGGTTTCAACCAAGATTGTATCTTCCTGTCAGGCAGGGAAGAGGGGGCTACATAATCTCTTATAGTCAAGGCTTTTTTAGGTACAAATTTTATACCTTCTGCCACTACTTTTTC
This sequence comes from Bombina bombina, assembly GCF_027579735.1. Lineage (NCBI taxonomy): Eukaryota > Metazoa > Chordata > Amphibia > Anura > Bombinatoridae > Bombina > Bombina bombina. Next base: position 261,394,063 of record NC_069506.1, read on the forward strand.
TAATACAGTATCTGTATGAAGAATCGGGAGGCTTTCACGAATGATGTCACAAACTTCTCGGAACTCCAGACTGTATGGAGTACTGAAAATGATATTTTTACAGACATCATTAGCCTTTCCCTCTCTTTCAACTTTCCTATATACGAGAAGGTCCTCTCGTGGTATAGCATCAACTATCTCTTTTGTATTTAGTAGAAGGGCATCCTTATACCCTCTTTCAAGAAGTCTGTCGTGCAGTTTTTTACTTTGTTGCTGATACAAAGATTCATTCGAACAAATACGTTTTGTACGAATGAATTGACTTTTGGGAATAGCATTCAAAACGTGTTTTGGATGACAAGATTTATAATTGAGAATTGTGTTCCCACTGGTGGGTTTGCGATACAAATTAGTAACAATGTTATTTCCTTCAATCGTTAGCTCAATGTCAAGAAACTGTATTTTAAGAGGGTCCTGAACCCCCACAAAAATAAGATTGAAGTTATTGCAATTCAAATAATCAAAAAAGGAAATTGTTGATTTCTCATCTCCATCCCAAATAAATAATAAGTCATCTATATAGCGACCAAAGTAAACTATATGATGACGGAAAGGATTACTATCTGCATAGACGTGGAACTGCTCCCACCATCCCATATAGAGATTGGCGTAGGAAGGGGCAAACTTTGCCCCCATAGCCGTTCCACGTCTCTGCAGATAGTAAGATCCCTCAAACAAAAAATAATTGTGGGAGAGAAGAAATTCAATGACACAAACAAGAAAATGTTTGTAGTCTTCAGAATAATTCGACATTCTATTCAGAATGTGTGAAATAGATTGCAGTCCCAAATGATGGGGAATCGATGTATACAGTGATGATACATCTACTGTTATAAACCGATAAGATGGTTTCCATTGTATGGATTGCATGGCACATAGCACCTGTGTGGAATCTTTAATATAACTAGTCAAATCACCCACCAAGGGTTGCAAAAATAAATCCACCAACTCAGAGGTGGGCTCCAAAAGAGAGCCCACTCCTGATATGATGGGTCGGCCAGGGGGATGAACCTCGTCCTTATGTAGCTTTGGGAGGAAATAGAAGATGGGTACTCTAGGGTTTTGTTTTAATAGGTAATCCATTTGAATATCCTTTATCAAACCTATTTGTTTTCCCAACAGTAATACCCTCTCCAATCTCCTCCCAAACACAAAAGTAGGATCAGAATCCAGTTTTTCATAGACCTCAGCATCCCTAAGCTGTCGTTTAGCCTCAAAAAGGTAGTACTCCCTGTCCATGACAACGACATTCCCACCTTTGTCAGATGCCTTAATGACTATATTGTGGTTTTCTTTTAGGGATGCCAAGGCCTTGAAATGTTTGTCACTGAGATTTTTATTGAACCTATTTGATTTTTTCTTTTTTCTAGATTCAACTTTACAAGACAGAGCTATCAATTTTTTCTCAATTGTTCTTTGAAAAACATCTATATTTTTACCCCTAGTATGTACGGGGTAAAAATTACTTTTTCTATTTAATCTCACCTCAGGATGAGTTTCTCCCTGTGCAGTGTTACAACCCATATTGTCATCCATTAATTGCATTAACTCAGTAAGTGTGCACTGATCATCAAAATTTAGTGCATTGGATGCACTATCAGAGCCAGATTTAACCAAATCATCCGCAATGCCCACAGTTTCCTCCACATTACCATCTTCCACAAAAAAATGTTTTTTCAATGTGAGTTTTCTCACAAAACTGTTTACATCTAAGATGGTATCAAAGAGGCTGAAGTGGGTAGTCGGAGAGAAATTCAAACCCTTACTTAAAACCTCCTCTTCATACTTGTTAAGTTCATACTGTGACAGATTAATTACATTTTTTAAACATACTTGCGGACCTGAGTCCGATTTGTTCTCATATGATATGTCCTTACTCTCTTTTCTTTTTCTTCCTCTACTACCCCTTCTTGTTTTTTTCTTTTTGGTCTGACATCTAAACCCACTTCGTTTTTTGAAGCCCCTTCCATCTCAACACTAGGAATATCTAATACTGATGTTATTCTGACCTCAGCCGCTCCCTCCCCATTAGACTCATGGTCGGTGGTATCCTGATCATATTCTGTCTCAGCAAATCTTACTTTTTTAGCTGATTTATTTTCATTTCTTTTATTAAAGGTACGTTTATCACCCTGAGTTTTGTGAGGTGATTGTTTATATAAGTATAAACTTGTATTGTTGTGTGTGCAAACCTTCCTGTGTCCTGTACATTACAGTCTATGAATTAGGGATTAATTGTTTAAGGCTTTATGAATTACTAAGTTGGACACATATGATGTTAATTGCCTAATTATATGCCCCTTTAAATAGACTATAGGCAGTTTCTTATGCTAAGCAGTGATCAAGTGCGGTGGACCCGCATGAAACGCGTCTGCTGTTACTGCCTTTATGTGACCACTACTTGATTTGGGTGGAGGTCATTTCTAGCTATTGTCCGCTCTTTGTTTTTAGTGCACAGTGCTTTGAATAAAGAAATCTTTTGAATTTACTTACCACTGTTTGGAGCGTCTTCCTAGTTAGCCGGAACTGTCTTTCTTAAAGGTAATAATAGCTAGATTGTAGGCATAGCAATTGAGTAGTTTGCATATGAGTTGAGTTATAAGAAGGTATGAAGTTGCTTAAGGCTTTGGGGTAGATTTATTAAATGTCGAGTGGACATAATTTGCTGTAGCGAATCATATCCACTCGACATTGCTAAATGCGGACAGCATACTCTGTCAGTATTTAACATTGCACAAGCATTTCAGGTGAAATGCTTGGCAATGCTGTCCCCTGCTCACTGGTGGACAATCAGCCGCTAACAGGGATGGACAGATTATAGAGCAGTGGTCTCATGACCGCTGCTTCTTAACCTACGTTTCAGGCGTGCCTGAAACGATGGGCCTCCAAAGCAGCATCCGCTGCTTAATAAATGGAGCCCTTTGTATATTATTATCAATGTTTTTAATATTGTTCTGAATAATATTGGAAGCCAGTGGAAAGGCTGACAAAGTTACAAAGTAGAAGACATGCTTTTAGTATGATAGATAAACCTAGTCAGACAAGCCAGATGTCTAGGGAAGATGGAGGTGTAGTAATTATGCAGTTGGGTTACAGAAACATACTTAAGGCATTGAAAGTAAAAACAATCTCTATAGAACGTATATAAAAGAGAACTATTTGCACATTTAAAGTATCTTTACATGAAACAGGTTAAGTTAAAGCTGTTCATTTTGATTTTGAAGTTAACAGGAAATGCAACTGGACCTTAAGGTAGCTCACTGGCTGATATACAGATTTCCCACTGATCTTTTGGTGGACTGTGAGTGACATACCTCAAAAGGAAGAAAAAAAGAAAATCTGTAATACATTTTAAAATGCCCACTTTTATCTGTGAAAAAGGAAAAAAATGTCTTTGAAGTTGGATATAAAGCCCTTAATTTAAACAATTGGATAAACTTCACGTAGGATTTAATCTTCTACAAGTGAACGCCATGTAATTACAAAATTTTCCTTCAGTCTTCCAATATATTAACATGTTAGCAGAGTCTGAACTGTATTAGAACACAATAACACCTTATTTGCTGCCATTGTTTTTCAATGGTCAAACTCCATCCACCACTTTCTTTATTCGGAGGAGAAAATCTGGACATAAGCCTGGAGATGACAGGACTTGCCACTGTCATTGCTTTTCCAAAATCTCTATTGTTTGGCTTCAGCAGATAGCAAACTTCAAATTAAAGAGGGATGTGTGGCAAGATAAGGTTAGTGAAGCCAGCAATGTGCTCTTTAAGTTTTCAGCACTTGAAATCCACCATTTTAAATTACAAGAAATTGGGGCAAAATAAATCACAAAGGTATATTACAAAGTTTTTACTATGCATCATAAAGTATTTTATATTAAAGTCTCAAAGTGTTTTTGTCCCTTTTAAATTACTAATTATACAAAGCATAGTCTTTTAGTATCTAAGTAGGGGAAAAATAGAAGACACTAAGGGCTCCATGTACTAAGCAGCGAAAGCTGCTCCGGAGCCCTTGCGAGGCTGGTTTGCATATGTGAGCCTGCTTCCCGCAATGTAAGCAGCAGCGGTCATTAGACCACTGCTTCTTACATTCTACGCCACCTCATTGCCATCCACATCTCCCTTGACAGCTTTTGTATTCGGGAACTATAGTGGATAGGGAGGTCACCATCTTATCTTCCCCGGAAGGCTCATTTAAGGATTACCTTGTGACATAGTGGAAGTGTCGACAGTTTTACTTTTTAAGATGGCTTCTATTGCTAAAAAAGCTGATGGAAATGCTCTTACCTCATTTGGATAACCAGCTTTGGTCCTGTTTGACACTGAATCAAGAGATTCAGGATATCCAGCGTCCAACCTTTGTTGCTGGTGCATACCCCTGAGACTGAAGGAGATGTTTCTGGAGTTCAACAATCACCATTGTCTGCATTGTTCCCAGACTCCACTTGGCCTGATAGTGCAGAGTTGGTCTCATGTAATGGCGCCATTCCAACTATTAGTTGGGGATCTTTTAAATGGCCTTTACTGGAGGATAGCAAGCGTGGCAAAGCAAAGCTAGCATTAGAGGAGCATTCTGTAAAAGATCGGCAGAGCACTTAACCTCAGTGTTTCTCTATGTCTCTGAAATGTTAACCCTTCATGCACCTACAAATTTTGCTAGAAACACAGTATGAGAAGGTATGTTGTGCAGGGAGGAAGATAAATTTGAGTGACCAGCGCCAAAAAATATATTACTACAAACTCCAACTAGAAGAAATAGGTTACCCTCAAAGACCTACAAAACAAATAGATATACAGCACAAGCACTAGAGAGCGCTGAAACCAGCTTAAGAGTAAAAAATATATAATAAATGTGTAATAAAATACCCAACCTAATACTAATATGATACTAATAAGATAAGCAATTTATAGAAGAAAGGGTATTAAATATATGATACATGTAAGTACAAGTATGAGTATAATACATGTAAATATAAGTTTCAAATTGTGTGTGAAAAATTCAGTTTGTATAGAAGATACCAGCAACAAATACTAAAATCACATAACTATATGTAAAAAAACTTTATTACAATATAGGTCGACCTATTTAGAACATTCAATCATAAATCACAAATAATACAATTAAAAAAAAGAAAAATAATTAATATAAAAACTCCTATAGCCTAGAGTTCATGTAAAAGAAACAGTTTCCAGAGTGAACGATTTCTCCAGCTTGTTACTATTGGGACCCACGCTCACAAAAGGGTGCTGATCTGTGTGTGGTTGTAAGAGGAGCGTTCCCAGGACAAAAGAGGCAGTCGCAGCCGATGGCGGTATTCCCCTACGGACAAGGAATCCTCTTAGTATATGTCACACAGTAAATGCAAGGGAAGTTACATCCGTACTCACATAATAATAAGCAGCAACCGGCCTCCAAACTTGGACCAACGATCCGTGGACACACCTTCCAAAAGTAACGAATGGCCACTGGAAACAAAAATGCTTAACAGGAAAAGCAATTAGATATACTAGGCTAGAAACCCGGTGAATTTTTGGCAGCTTACTTTTACAGGATAAGCATTCTCGCTCCCAAGGCCTGTTTATAATGGCCAATACTGCGCAAAAAACACCTAACAGAGGGTTATTCAGCCACAAAATATCTACACAAATAAATACTCTAAAGGTGTAGGAGTTAGTTTAAAATAGAGCAAATAGAGCAACGCGTTTCAAAATGTAATTTCTTTTTCAAGCTCTAAAATCCAAATGAACAATGCTCTCTTTTAAACCCACTTCCAGCAAGCTGATTTCATCAATCAATTAGTCTACCACCTGTTTTGTAGAAGGTGAGGCTGATATTGTTAGTAGATTTATAAGCATTGTTATCGGTATAAGTCCTTCACAGAATATACATTCATAATTTCATGTTTAAAAATATTCCATAGTATTCTGGAAACAATATAAATAACTACAGTTTGTTGCCGGCATCTTTCTATAATGACATAGAACTTTTAGTTTCTCTAAGGAAAAAGTTAATATATAATAAAAATAAAAATATTGAAAATATAAGGCTGCTAGAAAAAATATATACTAAGAAAAAAATTATTATACTAGGGAAAAAATATATATACACCAAACAGGGAATTGAACCCATTACCTTAAATCCTAAAAAACTAAAAAACTTAAAATGCATAGGCCTAGATTTGGAGTTCGGCGGTAAAAGGGCTGTTAACGCTCCGCGGGTTTTTTTCTGGCCGCACCATAAATTTAACTCTGGTATCGAGAGTTCAAACAAATGCTGCGTTAGGCTCCAAAAAAGGAGCGTAGAGCATATTTACCGCAAATGCAACTCTCGATACCAGAGTTGCTTACGGACGCGGCCGGCATCAAAAACGTGCTCGTGCACGATTCTCCCATAGGAAACAATGGGGCAGTTTGAGCTGAAAAAAAACCTAACACCTGCAAAAAAGCAGCGTTCAGCTCTTAACGCAGCCCCATTGTTTCCTATGGGGAAACACTTCCTACGTCTGCACCTAACACTCTAACATGTACCCCGAGTCTAAACATCCCTAACCTTACACTTATTAACCCCTAATCTGCCGCCCCCGCTATCGCTGACCCCTGCATTACACTTTTAACCCCTAATCTGCCGCTCCGTAAACCGCCGCCACCTACGTTATCCCTATGTACCCCTAATCTGCTGCCCTAACATCGCCGACCCCTATGTTATATTTATTAACCCCTAATCTGCCCCCCTCAACGTCGCCGACACCTACCTACACTTATTAACCCCTAATCTTCCGACCGCAAATCGCCGCCACCTACGTTATCCCTATGTACCCCTAATCTGCTACCCCTAACATCGCCGACCCCTATGTTATATTTATTAACCCCTAATCTGCCCCCCTCAACGTCGCCGACACCTGCCTACACTTATTAACCCCTAATCTGCCGAGCGGACCTGAGCGCTACTATAATAAAGTTATTAACCCCTAATCCGCCTCACTAACCCTATCATAAATAGTATTAACCCCTAATCTGCCCTCCCTAACATCGCCGACACCTACCTTCAATTATTAACCCCTAATCTGCCGACCGGAGCTCACCGCTATTCTAATAAATGTATTAACCCCTAAAGCTAAGTCTAACCCTAACACTAACACCCCCTAAGTTAAATATAATTTTTATCTAACGAAATAAATTAACTCTTATTAAATAAATAATTCCTATTTAAAGCTAAATACTTACCTGTAAAATACATCCTAATATAGCTACAATATAAATTATAATTATATTATAGCTATTTTAGGATTAATATTTATTTTACAGGCAACTTTGTAATTATTTTAACCAGGTACAATAGCTATTAAATAGTTAAGAACTATTTAATAGTTACCTAGTTAAAATAATAACAAATTTACCTGTAAAATAAATCCTAACCTAAGATATAATTAAACCTAACACTACCCTATCAATAAAATAATTAAATAAACTACCTACAATTACCTACAATTAACCTAACACTACACTATCAATAAATTAATTAAACACAATTGCTACAAATAAATACAATTAAATAAACTATCTAAAGTACAAAAAATAAAAAAGAACTAAGTTACAGAAAATAATAAAATATTTACAAACATAATAAAAATATTACAACAATTTTAAACTAATTACACCTACTCTAAGCCCCCTAATAAAATAACAAAGCCCCCCAAAATAAAAAATTCCCTACCCTATTCTAAAATACAAATATTACAAGCTCTTTTACCTTACCAGCCCTGAACAGGGCCCTTTGCGGGGCATGCCCCAAGAATTTCAGCTCTTTTGCCTGTAAAAAAAAACATACAATACCCCCCCCCCCAACATTACAACCCACCACCCACATACCCCTAATCTAACCCAAACCCCCCTTAAATAAACCTAACACTAATCCCCTGAAGATCTTCCTACCTTGTCTTCACCATACCAGGTTCACCGATCCGTCCTGGCTCCAAGATCTTCATCCAACCCAAGCGGGGGTTGGCGATCCATAATCCGGTGCTCCAAAGTCTTCCTCCTATCCGGCAAGAAGAGGACATCCGGACCGGCAAACATCTTCTCCAAGCGGCATCTTCTATCTTCTTCCATCCGATGACGACCGGCTCCATCTTGAAGACCTCCAGCGCGGATCCATCCTCTTCTTCCGACGACTAGACGACGAATGACGGTTCCTTTAAGGGACGTCATCCAAGATGGCGTCCCTCGAATTCCGATTGGCTGATAGGATTCTATCAGCCAATCGGAATTAAGGTAGGAATTTTCTGATTGGCTGATGGAATCAGCCAATCAGAATATAGTTCAATCCGATTGGCTGATCCAATCAGCCAATCAGATTGAGCTCGCATTATATTGGCTGTTCCGATCAGCCAATAGAATGCGAGCTCAATCTGATTGGCTGATTGGATCAGCCAATCGGATTGAACTATATTCTGATTGGCTGATTCCATCAGCCAATCAGAAAATTCCTACCTTAATTCCGATTGGCTGATAGAATCCTATCAGCCAATCGGAATTCGAGGGACGCCATCTTGGATGACGTCCCTTAAAGGAACCGTCATTCGTCGTCTAGTCGTCGGAAGAAGAGGATGGATCCGCGCTGGAGGTCTTCAAGATGGAGCCGGTCGTCATCGGATGGAAGAAGATAGAAGATGCCGCTTGGAGAAGATGTTTGCCGGTCCGGATGTCCTCTTCTTGCCGGATAGGAGGAAGACTTTGGAGCACCGGATTATGGATCGCCAACCCCCGCTTGGGTTGGATGAAGATCTTGGAGCCAGGACGGATCGGTGAACCTGGTATGGTGAAGACAAGGTAGGAAGATCTTCAGGGGATTAGTGTTAGGTTTATTTAAGGGGGGTTTGGGTTAGATTAGGGGTATGTGGGTGGTGGGTTGTAATGTTGGGGGGGGGGTATTGTATGTTTTTTTTTACAGGCAAAAGAGCTGAAATTCTTGGGGCATGCCCCGCAAAGGGCCCTGTTCAGGGCTGGTAAGGTAAAAGAGCTTGTAATATTTGTATTTTAGAATAGGGTAGGGAATTTTTTATTTTGGGGGGCTTTGTTATTTTATTAGGGGGCTTAGAGTAGGTGTAATTAGTTTAAAATTGTTGTAATATTTTTATTATGTTTGTAAATATTTTATTATTTTCTGTAACTTAGTTCTTTTTTATTTTTTGTACTTTAGATAGTTTATTTAATTGTATTTATTTGTAGCAATTGTGTTTAATTAATTTATTGATAGTGTAGTGTTAGGTTAATTGTAGGTAATTGTAGGTAGTTTATTTAATTATTTTATTGATAGGGTAGTGTTAGGTTTAATTATATCTTAGGTTAGGATTTATTTTACAGGTAAATTTGTTATTATTTTAACTAGGTAACTATTAAATAGTTCTTAACTATTTAATAGCTATTGTACCTGGTTAAAATAATTACAAAGTTGCCTGTAAAATAAATATTAATCCTAAAATAGCTATAATATAATTATAATTTATATTGTAGCTATATTAGGATGTATTTTACAGGTAAGTATTTAGCTTTAAATAGGAATTATTTATTTAATAAGAGTTAATTTATTTCGTTAGATAAAAATTATATTTAACTTAGGGGGTGTTAGTGTTAGGGTTAGACTTAGCTTTAGGGGTTAATACATTTATTAGAATAGCGGTGAGCTCCGGTCGGCAGATTAGGGGTTAATAATTGAAGGTAGGTGTCGGCGATGTTAGGGAGGGCAGATTAGGGGTTAATACTATTTATGATAGGGTTAGTGAGGCGGATTAGGGGTTAATAACTTTATTATAGTAGCGCTCAGGTCCGCTCGGCAGATTAGGGGTTAATAAGTGTAGGCAGGTGTCGGCGACGTTGAGGGGGGCAGATTAGGGGTTAATAAATATAACATAGGGGTCGGCGATGTTAGGGGTAGCAGATTAGGGGTACATAGGGATAACGTAGGTGGCGGCGATTTGCGGTCGGAAGATTAGGGGTTAATAAGTGTAGGTAGGTGTCGGCGACGTTGAGGGGGGCAGATTAGGGGTTAATAAATATAACATAGGGGTCAGCGATGTTAGGGGTAGCAGATTAGGGGTACATAGGGATAACGTAGGTGGCGGTCGGCAGATTAGGGGTTAAAAATTTTAATCGAGTGGCGGCGATGTGGGGGGACCTCGGTTTAGGGGTACATAGGTAGTTTATGGGTGTTAGTGTACTTTAGGGTACAGTAGTTAAGAGCTTTATAAACCGGCGTTAGCCAGAAAGCTCTTAACTCCTGCTATTTTCAGGCGGCTGGAATCTTGTCGTTAGAGCTCTAACGCTCACTGCAGAAACGACTCTAAATACCAGCGTTAGGAAGATCCCATTGAAAAGATAGGCTACGCAAATGGCGTAGGGGGATCTGCGGTATGGAAAAGTCGCGGCTGAAAAGTGAGCGTTAGACCCTTTAATCACTGACTCCAAATACCAGCGGGCGGCCAAAACCAGCGTTAGGAGCCTCTAACGCTGGTTTTGACGGCTACCGCCGAACTCTAAATCTAGGCCTTAGACTTTAACCACTAAGCCATAGCTCATCTGAAAGCAGTATCTACTATTTTGGAATATATATGAACCCTCATATTAAAAAATATTTTATAAATGAAAACAGAGATTCGAACCCAAAGACCCATACTGTCTAAACCTGCAGGATGTACCATTCGGCCAGCCTCCCAAATTAATAATTGGGCTCTGATTTTCCACATTAATAACTTCCATACTACTTTACTTTATAAATATATGTATGTGATGGGATTCGAACCAGTGACCTTCGAGTCCAAAAACAAACACCTTTACCACTTACCCATATTGGGCTTATAGTAGAGTCATAAGTTTGTTAATATATATAAAGGCATAATGGTACAGACAAATCAATCAATAACTTTAACATTATAATTAAAAAATAGAAGGAATTATTATCATGAAAAGAAAACCCTATGTATTGTATACTATACTCAATGGGGAGTCCTGAAATAAGTGATATACATAAAGTATAACTTATTATAAAAAACTTTTTACAAAAAACACCCCAAATCAAAATCTAAATTTAATCCTAGAGGGGCTAGAGTTTTCAATTCAAATATCCATTTAGCTTCTAGTTTTAGAATTTCTTTCTGTATATTCCCTCCCCTCCAATTTGGTTTGACTTTATCAATTACTTTATAGGTAAAATGTTTCAAATTTCCATTATTACATTTTTTTAAGTGTTTAGGGACAGGTAAAACCTTATTCCTCTCTGACTCCATATTCTCGATAGAATTAATATGCTCTCTAATTCTATCTTTTATAGCTCTTGTCGACTCTCCAACATACTGAGCCCCGCATGAACACTCTAAAAGATAGATAACATTGGAGTCCGTACATCTATAGATATCTTTAATATTATATTCCTTATTGGTGATATTTGACTTAAAAGTTTTACATTTCTTTGAATTTTTACACGCCTTACAGCTCAAACAGGGAAAAAATCCTGTAATCCTATTACCTTTTAAGTCCCTATCCCTATTTATACAGGACTTTACATTAAGATCCGTTGGAGCGAGACGTGTTTTCAAATTTCTAAATTTTTTATAAACAAACTTTGGAAAGTTAGGTAGAACAGGCCCTAGAGCAGTGCTTTCCAAACTGTGTGTCGGGACACACTAGTGTGTCGGCAGCAGTGTGTAGGTGTGTCCCTGCTTCAGCACAAATTTATTTTATTTTTTTTTGGTTTTTGATTTTCCGCCTGCCTGCTACGCATATCATATGGTTGACATGTGATTGATACCTAGGGGGGTCACAGATCAACTTAACCTATTGGCGCAGCTCAGTGGGAACTGAAACTATTCCCATTGGCACATTGGCTCCTGACTGCACGTGTAGTCTCCTTAATTGGCTTGTGACTGCATGTGTAGTCAGTGAGTGGGACAGCAGTGTGTTTGCAGGGTGGGCAGTAGTCAGTCTGACTTTTTTTGCAACTAGCTCCCAGTAGTGCATTGCTGCTCCTGCTCTTGATATATGGATAGGAAGGGGAAGCTTAAAAATGCTTGATGATGAAATGTGAGTGTCTTTATCCAATATTCCACCAAATATTCAGAAACTGTGCTCATCCCATAAACCTCATACATCCCATTAAAATAGTAAGTAGCTATTGGTGTTATTAAACTTTTTTTAATTCTTGCACATACATACTGTTACTTGAATACATTTTGTTATTATATAATTTATGTATGTGTCTGTATCTCTTAAAACAAGTTAGTTTAACCTCCTGTTTGCCAGTACAACTGAATTACTGTGTCACGAAATGATGTAGGTCTAAAAAGTGTGTCGCCAACATGAAAAGTTTGGAAAGCTCTGCCCTAGAGTGTCATCTGATCTCAGAACATGCCAATGCCTTTTTAAAAAAATTTCGAGTTTTTTATTATCATCATTATATTGTGTGATGAAAGGGATATTCAGAATTTCATTTATATTCAAATTATTTGTAGTTCCAAGTTCATTTCTAATATTATTATTATTCCTTTTTATGTTGTCTTCCTTTTTGATTAGAAGGTTGATCCTATCTGTCATTAGAGCTTCTGATCTAGCTGATTCTATTAGCCCTGCGTTATAACCTTTTTTTTTTAGCTAAAATATCTGATTGATTCATATAATCTATACTATTTGTACAATTTTTTCGAATGCGCAAGAATTGGCTCTTTGGGATATTGGATTTCCACCTCTCCAAATGACAACTTTCAGCATGGATATACCCATTTGCGTCAACTGGTTTAAAATAAGTTTTTGTCATTATCTTACCATCCTCCACATATATTTTTAAATCAAGAAAATTTATACAAGTATCACTAATTTCATATATGAATTTCAAATTTTTATCATTTTGATTAATTCTAGAAAAGAACCAATCCAAGTCTTCCATACTGCCTCGCCAGATAATTAAAATGTCATCAATATATCTTTTAAAGGAGACCAGATTTGCCCCCAGGTCTGTAGAGTCAAGGAAAATATGCTCCTATAAACCCATAAACAGATTAGCATAACCCTAGCTCAGACACTTCAAAATTGGCCTTGAGAAACTTTCTGATGGTGCATTCGTGGAAGATATCTGAAGTGGCTGTACTACACTTTACATGGTTCTTCCTTCCTTAGTATGAGAAAGTGCAATATCACAGTTTCTTTGCTTCTTATAGCTTTGAGCAATTTTCAGTGCGAACTTTGAAACTCAGAAAACGTATTGGCTGAATGGACATATTGGAGACTAAACCGGCTGTTTAAAACACCCTTGTTAATACAACAGAACGTTTTTGTTGACAAGCCAATTTGTAATCTTTCTATGCCTCAATTGTTTTATTGACAGGATAACTTTGCCAGTGTCTACGCTTAAACAGTAATCACTTTCATATTGACTGCAGTTTTCTCTACTGTTTTTATTTTCATCCATGTACATCCTGCATTTTACCATTATAATAATTGATAATTGAATTGTCTGCAGAAAATGTTGCCCCAGTTTATAGATGATGCACAGAGGTGAGCAGTGTGTGAATAAAGCACAGAAAGTCCCTAATGCTCAGTTTATAGTCTCACAAAATGTTCATTTTATTGCTAAAGTGACTTTCTGTGCTTTATTCACACACTGCTCGGCTCTGTGCATCATCTGTAAACTGGGGCAACATTCTCTGCTTTTCATTCTATGATAAATTATGAGTAACCCTTACTGGGCTCTGACACAACAATTATTTACAGAAATAGGTGCAGTGTGTCAGACTACCACATAAGCCAGCAGTTTGCTCAGTATAAGGAATACATCCGTGACCGGACAGTCTTGTATGCTCACAAAAATCTTCATTACTAAACAACCCAAAAGAGATTTGTTTTCTGCCAAAGATAAAAAAACATTCTCTAGACACATGAATATCTTAATCGCTGGTGGTGCCATTCGATAACAGCTGCCTTATTTACATGCCCAGTGCTCTGTGCCAAGCAGAGGGGTAACTGAGGCAGTAATAAGCTAGTAATAAGTAGTAGGCTGATGTTGATAACTTGTACCACCTGCACACTTGATATTTCATTTTATGGTCAATGTTTTGCACCCCCAGTTTTCTGTGACCTCCACTGATCTAGACCCTGTTCCCAAAGTAAAGTTTCTAGTCAGCTGGTCCTGATGTAAGGTGATATGGCCTCCAAGTGACTTCTTATCTCACCATCCTGATGTAAGGTGCCCTATGCTTTGGCCTCCACAGTATAGGATCCTCAGCCAACAGCTGTACAGCAAAACCTGCAGCAGAGGAGCAATCAGCTCCCCAAGTGCCTCCATGCTAGTCAGTTCCACTCGGCTCTTAGCAAATATTGCAAGTAAAGAGCGTGCTGTGCCTCAGTAAGCTTCCTTGAGGTGGGAGAATATCTAGTACAGATTTCCAGCCTGATCTAAGGACCCTGCAGTAATTAAGCACAATCTAGGTAAGCAAGTAAAAAACAGTCAATCATAACCCCACATCATATTGGTAATCATGTGCCTTTTTTCACCACTTAAATAATAAATGTGCTAATTCAGCCCTGAAACTCAAACAGTTTTATATGCTGAATACTAAGTGTCAGCTAAATGTAAAGGGTCCCCTATACCTTTGTTCATTACAAATATGGCCAAAAAAGAAGTAACACTGCATTTCCTTTTATGTGTTACAGGCAACTATGGGAATAATAAATAAATTCTATGTTTTTGCTCCTGGTAATTAAGGGGGTTAAACCACTACTATGTACATGTTACTAGCAACCAAGGGGATACAATGACTGCTCAGTTGTGATATATATATATATATATATATATATATATATATATGTGTGTGTGATCAAAGGTGTTACCGAAGGTTGAGCTTTTAGGGGGACATTGTGTAACTATGAAGCTTGCTAAAATAATCATAGTCCCATGAAATAACAGCCAGAGCGAGAGGCAGAAATAGATAGATAATTGTTATTATTATTATAATTTATTTCTATAAATGGAAATAAACAAGGTACATTGTATTTGTGTGTATATATATATATATATATATATATATATTTAGAAGAAGGGGTCATTTTTGATCCCCAAAATATCACAAAATCCTGAGATTACATTCTACCTTCTCTCCGATTTTTGTATGCAAGCACCCAGGGGGTTGGACTGTGAGGACATCCTTACTGATTGTGTTATATATTTTGCCCTAAAATGCCTGGGCCTCTTTTTGGTCCAAGTCCGGCTAAAACTAAAATTAAACTAACTACCAATTAAATAAAACTAAACTACACATTAAAAAAACCCTAACACTACTCTAAAAATTACAAACTAATTACAAAAAATAAAAATAAAAAAATTACAAAAATAACAAACACTAAATTACAAAAAATAACAAACGAAATTATCCAAAATAAAAAAGAATTACTCCTAATCGAATAGCCCTATCAAAATATAAAACCCACCCAAAATAAAAACAAACTAGCCTACAATAGCCTACAAAAGTACCAGTAGCCCTTAAAAGGGCCTTTTGTGGAGCATTGCCCCAAAGATATCAGCTCTTTTCCCTGAAAAAAAAATACAAAAACCCCCCAACAGTAAAACCCACCACCCAACCAACCCCCCAAAATAAAAAAACTAATTCTAAAAAAACCTAATCTAACCTTTGCCCTGAAAAGGGCATTTGCATGGGCATTACCCTTAAAAGGGCATTTATCTCTTTTGCTGCCCAAACACTAATCTAAAAAAAAAAAACACCCAAAAAAACCCTTAAAAAAACTAACACTAACCCCCGACGATCCACTTACAGTTTTTGAAGTCCCGCTTGAACAATCTTCATCCAGACGGCGAGAAGTCTTCATCCAGACGGCCTCTTCTATCTTCATCCATGCGGCGAAGTCCTCATCCAGACGGCCTCTTCTATCTTCATCCAGGTGGCCTCTTCTATCTTCATCCAGGTGGCATCTTCTATCTTGATCCCAGCGGCACGGAGCGAGTCCATCCTGAAGACATCTGGCGCGGAGCATCCTCTTCATACGGTCGCCGCCATATACTGAATCTTTAATGCAAGGTACGCAATTCAAGATGGAATTCCCTGCATTCCTATTGGCTGATTTGAACAGTCAATAGGATGTGAGCTGTTTTTAAATCCTATTGACTGATTTGAACATACAATAGGATTTAAGCAGCTCTCATTCTATTGGATGATTCATCATTCAATAGAATGAGAGCTGCTTAAATTAGACATGTGCACCGCTAAAAAATTCGGTTCGTTTTCGGTTCGGATCGATTCGGACTTTTAGAATTTCGTTTCGGATCGAATCTGATTCGGCAAAATTTGAATAAATTCGTTTCGGATTTATTCGGATCCGAATAAATTCGTTTCGGATTTATTCGGATTCGGCTGAATTCGGTTCTATTCCGTTCCAAAATTCGGTATGTTTTTAGTACACTAACACCCATTTAGTACACTAAGTCACTAACACCCATAAACTACCTATGAACCACTAAACCGAGGCCCCCCCACATCGCAAACCCTATAATAACATTATTTAACCCCTAATCTGCCGATCGGATATCGCCGCCGCCTACATTATAGCTATTAACCCCTAATCTGCTGTCCCTAACACCGCCGACCCCTACATTATAGTTATTAACCCCTAATCTGCCTCCCCCAACGTTGCCGCAATCTAACTATAAGTATTAACCCCTAATCTGCCGACCCGATATCGCCGCCGCCTACATTATAGCTATTAACCCCTAATCTGCTGTCCCTAACACCGCCGACCCCTACATTATAGTTATTAACCCCTAATCTGCCCCCCCCAACGTCGCCGCAATCTAACTACAAGTATTAACCCCTAATCTGCCGACCCGATATCGCCGCCGCCTACATTATAGCTATTAACCCCTAATCTGCTGTCCCTAACACCGCCGACCCCTACATTATAGTTATTAACCCCTAATCTGCCTCCCCCAACGTCGCCGCAATCTAACTACAAGTATTAACCCCTAATCTGCCGACCCGATATCGCCGCCGCCTACATTATAGCTATTAACCCCTAATCTGCTGTCCCTAACACCGCCGACCCCTACATTATAGTTATTAACCCCTAATCTGCCTCCCCCAACGTCGCCGCAATCTAACTACAAGTATTAACCCCTAATCTACCGACCCGATATCGCCGCCGCCTACATTATAGCTATTAACCCCTAACCTGCTGTCCCTAACACCGCCGACCCCTACATTATAGTTATTAACCCCTAATCTGCCTCCCCCCAACGTCGCCGCAATCTAACTACAAGTATTAACCCCTAATCTGCCGACCGCAAATCGCCGCCACTATAATAAATGTATTAACCCCTAAACCGCCGCACTCCCGCCTCGCAAACACTATAATACATTTTATTAACCCCTAATCTGACCTCCCTAACATCGCCGCCACCTACCTACAATTATTAACCCCTAATCTCCCGCCCCCATCGTCGCCGCTACTATAATAAGGTTATTAACCCCTAAACCTAAGTCTAACCCTAACCCTAACACCCCCTAACTTAAATATAATTTAAATAAAACGAAATAAGTTTACTATAGTTAAATAAATTAATCCTATTTAAAACTAAAGACTTACCTGTAAAATAAACCCTAAGATAGCTGCAATATAACTAATAGTTACATTGTAGCTATTTTAGCATTTATTTTTATTTTACAGGCAACTTTGTATTTATTTTAACTAGGTACAATAGTTATTAAATAGTTATTAACTATTTAATAACTACCTAGCTAAAATAAATACAAATTTACCTGTAAAATAAATCCTAACCTAAGTTACACTAACACCTAACACTACACTATCATTAAATTAACTAAATAAATGAATCATATTTAAAACAAAATACTTACCTGTAAAATAAACCCTAATATAGCTGCAATATAACTAATAGTTACATTGTAGCTATTTTAGCATTTATATTTATTTTACAGGCAACTTTGTATTTATTTTAACTAGGTACAAAAGCTATTAAATAGTTATTGACTAATTAATAGCTACCTAGTTAAAATAATTACAAAATTACCTGTAAAATAAATCCTAACCTAAGTTACAATTAAACCTAACACTACACTGTCATTAAATAAATTAACTACAAGTACCTACAATTATCTACAATTAAATAAACTAAAGTACAAAACCCCCCCACTAAATTACAAAAAAAAACAAACACTAAATTACAAAAAATAAAAAAATATTACAAGAATTTTAAACTAATTACACCTAATCTAAGCCCCCTAATAAAATAACAAAGCCCCCCAAAATAAAAAAAATGCCCTACCCTATACTAAATTACAAAAGTTAACAGCTCTATTACCTTACCAGCCCTGAACAGGGCCCTTTGCGGGGCATGCCCCAAAGAAAACAGCTCTTTTGCCTGTAAAAAAAAAAACACAATCCCCCCCCCCACATTACAACCCACCACCCACATACCCCTACTCTAACCCAAACCCCCCTTAAATAAACCTAACACTACCCCCCTGAAGATCTCCCTACCTTGAGTCGTGTTCACCCAGCCGGGCCGAAGTCTTCATCCGATGGGGCAGAAGAGGACATCCAGACCGGCAGAAGTCTTCATCCAAGCGGGGCAAGAAGAGGTCTTCCATCCATCATACAAGTACCAAAATACAAACAAACACTAAATTACAAAAAATAATAAAATATTACAATAATTTTAAACTAATTACACCTAATCTAAGCCCCCTACTAGCTATTAATATAGCTTCAATATAACTAATAGTTACATTGTAGCTATTTTAGGATTTATATTTATTTTACAGGCAACTTTGTATTTATTTTAACTAGGTACAATAGCTATTAAATAGTTAATAACTATTTAATAACTACCTAGCTAAAATAAATACAAATTTACCTGTAAAATAAATCATAACCTAAGTTACAATTACACCTAACACTACACTATCATTAAATTAACTAAATAAATTAATCCTATATAAAACTAAAGACTTACCTGTAAAATAAACCCTAATATAGCTGCAATATAACTAATAGTTACATTGTAGCTATTTTAGCATTTATATTTATTGTACAGGCAACGTTGTATTTATTTTAACTAGGTACAATAGCTATTAAATAGATATTTACTGTTTAATAGCTACCTAGTTAAAATAATTACAAAATTACCTGTAAAATAAATCCTAACCTAAGTTACAATTAAACCTAACACTACACTATCATTAAATAAATTAACTACAAGTACCTACAATTAAATACAATTAAAAAACTAAACTAAAGTACAACCCCCCCCCCCCCACTAAATTACAAAAAATAAAAAAATATTACAAGAATTTTAAACTAATTACACCTAATCTAAGCCCCCTAATAAAATAACAAAGCCCCCCAAAATAAAAAAATGCCCTACCCTATACTAAATTACAAAAGTTAACAGCTCTATTACCTTACCAGCCCTGAACAGGGCCTTTTGCGGGGCATGCCCCAAAGAAAACAGCTCTTTTGCCTGTAAAAAAAAACACAATCCCCCCCCCACATTACAACCCACCACCCACATACCCCTACTCTAACCCAAACCCCCCTTAAATAAACCTAACACTACCCCCCTGAAGATCTCCCTACCTTGAGTCGTGTTCACCCAGCCGGGCCGAAGTCTTCATCCGATGGGGCAGAAGAGGACATCCAGACCGGCAGAAGTCTTCATCCAAGCGGGGCAAGAAGAGGTCTTCCATCCATCAGAAAAGTACAAAAAAACAAACAAACACTAAATTAGCAAAAATAATAAAATATTGCAATAATTTTAAACTAATTACACCTAATCTAAGCCCCCTACTAGCTATTAATATAGCTACAATATAACTAATAGTTACATTGTAGCTATTTTAGGATTTATATTTATTTTACAGGCAACTTTGTATTTATTTTAACTAGGTACAATAGCTATTAAATAGTTAATAACTACCTAGCTAAAATAAATACAAATTTACCTGTAAAATAAACCCTAACCTAAGTTACAATTACACCTAACACTACACTGTCATTAAATTAACTAAATAAATTAATCCTATATAAAACTAAATACTTACCTGTAAAATAAACCCTAATATAGCTACAATATAACTAATAGTTACATTGTAGCTATTTTAGCATTTATATTTATTTTACAGGCAACTTTGTATTTATTTTAACTAGGTACAATAGCTATTAAATAGTTATTGACTAATTAATAGCTACCTAGTTAAAATAATTACAAAATTACCTGTAAAATAAATCCTAACCTAAGTTACTATTAAACCTAACACTACACTATCATTAAATAAATTAACTACAAGTACCTACAATTAAATACAATGAAATAAACTAAACTAAAGTACAAAAAAAACAAACACTAAATTACAAAAAATAAAAAAAATTACAAGAATTTTAAACTAATTACACCTAATCTAAGCCCCCTAATAAAATAACAAAGCCCCCCAAAATAAAAAAAATGCCCTACCCTATACTAAATTACAAAAGTAATCAGCTCTATTACCTTACCAGCCCTGAACAGGGCCTTTTGCGGGGGCATGCCCCAAAGAAAACAGCTCTTTTGCCTGTAAAAAAAAACACAATACCCCCCCCCACATTACAACCCACCACCCACATACCCCTACTCTAACCCAAACCCCCCTTAAATAAACCTAACACTACCCCCCTGAAGATCTCTCTACCGTGTCTTCACCCAGCGGGCCGAAGTCTTCATCCGATGGGGCAGAAGAGGACATCCAGACCGGCAGAAGTCTTCATCCAAGCGGGGCAAGAAGAGGTCTTCCATCCATCAGAAGTCTTGATCCAGGCGGCATCTTCTCTGTTCATCCATCCGGAGCGGAGCGGCAGCATCCTGAAGACATCCCACGCAGAGCATCCTCTTCTTTCTTGATCCGACGACTAGGTGACTGTACCTTTAAGTGACGTCATCCAAGATGGCGTCCCTTGAATTCCGATTGGCTGATAGGATTCTATCAGCCAATCGGAATTAAGGTAGGAAAAATCTGATTGGCTGATTCAATCAGCCAATCAGATTCAAGTTCAATCCGATTGGCTGATCCAATCAGCCAATCAGATTGAGCTCGCATTCTATTGGCTGATAGAATCCTATCAGCCAATCGGAATTCAAGGGACGCCATCTTGGATGACGTCACTTAAAGGTACAGTCACCTAGTCGTCGGATCAAGAAAGAAGAGGATGCTCTGCGTGGGATGTCTTCAGGATGCTGCCGCTCCGCTCCCGATGGATGAACAGAGAAGATGCCGCCTGGATCAAGACTTCTGATGGATGGAAGACCTCTTCTTGCCCCGCTTGGATGAAGACTTCTGCCGGTCTGGATGTCCTCTTCTGCCCGATCGGATGAAGACTTCGGCCCGCTGGGTGAAGACACGGTAGAGAGATCTTCAGGGGGGTAGTGTTAGGTTTATTTAAGGGGGGTTTGGGTTAGAGTAGGGGTATGTGGGTGGTGGGTTGTAATGTGGGGGGGGGGTATTGTGTTTTTTTTTACAGGCAAAAGAGCTGTTTTCTTTGGGGCATGCCCCCGCAAAAGGCCCTTTTAAGGGCTGGTAAGGTAATAGAGCTGATTACTTTTGTAATTTAGTATAGGGTAGGGCATTTTTTTATTTTGGGGGGCTTTGTTATTTTATTAGGGGGCTTAGATTAGGTGTAATTAGTTTAAAATTCTTGTAAATTTTTTTATTTTTTGTAATTTAGTGTTTGTTTTTTTTGTACTTTAGTTTAGTTTATTTCATTGTATTTAATTGTAGGTACTTGTAGTTAATTTATTTAATGATAGTGTAGAGTTAGGTTTAATAGTAACTTAGGTTAGGATTTATTTTACAGGTAATTTTGTAATTATTTTAACTAGGTAGCTATTAATTAGTCAATAACTATTTAATAGCTATTGTACCTAGTTAAAATAAATACAAAGTTGCCTGTAAAATAAATATAAATGCTAAAATAGCTACAATGTAACTATTAGTTATATTGTAGCTATATTAGGGTTTATTTTACTGGTAAGTATTTAGTTTTATATAGGATTAATTTATTTAGTTAATTTAATGACAGTGTAGTGTTAGGTGTAATTGTAACTTAGGTTAGGGTTTATTTTACAGGTAAATTTGTATTTATTTTAGCTAGGTAGTTCTTAACTATTTAATAGCTATTGTACCTAGTTAAAATAAATACAAAGTTGCCTGTAAAATAAATATAAATCCTAAAATAGCTACAATGTAACTATTAGTTATATTGTAGCTATATTAATAGCTAGTAGGGGGCTTAGATTAGGTGTAATTAGTTTAAAATTATTGTAATATTTTATTATTTTTGCTAATTTAGTGTTTGTTTGTTTTTTTGTACTTTTCTGATGGATGGAAGACCTCTTCTTGCCCCGCTTGGATGAAGACTTCTGCCGGTCTGGATGTCCTCTTCTGCCCCATCGGATGAAGACTTCGGCCCGGCTGGGTGAACACGACTCAAGGTAGGGAGATCTTCAGGGGGGTAGTGTTAGGTTTATTTAAGGGGGGTTTGGGTTAGAGTAGGGGTATGTGGGTGGTGGGTTGTAATGTGGGGGGAGGGATTGTGTTTTTTTTTTACAGGCAAAAGAGCTGTTTTCTTTGGGGCATGCCCCGCAAAGGGCCCTGTTCAGGGCTGGTAAGGTAATAGAGCTGTTAACTTTTGTAATTTAGTATAGGTTAGGGCATTTTTTTTATTTTGGGGGGCTTTGTTATTTTATTAGGGGGCTTAGATTAGGTGTAATTAGTTTAAAATTCTTGTAATATTTTTTTATTTTTTGTAATTTAGTGGGGGGGGGGTTGTACTTTAGTTTAGTTTTTTTAATTGCATTTAATTGTAGGTACTTGTAGTTAATTTATTTAATGATAGTGTAGTGTTAGGTTTAATTGTAACTTAGGTTAGGATTTATTTTACAGGTAATTTTGTAATTATTTTAACTAGGTAGCTATTAAATAGTCAATATCTATTTAATAGCTATTGAACCTAGTTAAAATGAATACAAAGTTGCCTGTACAATAAATATAAATGCTAAAATAGCTACAATGTAACTATTAGTTATATTGCAGCTATATTAGGGTTTATTTTACAGGTAAGTCTTTAGTTTTATATAGGATTCATTTATTTAGTTAATTTAATGATAGTGTAGTGTTAGGTGTAATTGTAACTTAGGTTGTGATTTATTTTACAGGTAAATTTGTATTTATTTTAGCTAGGTAGTTATTAAATAGTTATTAACTATTTAATAACTATTGTACCTAGTTAAAATAAATACAAAGTTGCCTGTAAAATACATATAAATCCTAAAATAGCTACAATGTAACTATTAGTTATATTGAAGCTATATTAATAGCTAGTAGGGGGCTTAGATTAGGTGTAATTAGTTTAAAATTATTGTAATATTTTATTATTTTTGGTAATTTAGTGTTTGTTTGTATTTTGGTACTTGTATGATGGATGGAAGACCTCTTCTTGCCCCGCTTGGATGAAGACTTCTGCCGGTCTGGATGTCCTCTTCTGCCCCATCGGATGAAGACTTCGGCCCGGCTGGGTGAACACGACTCAAGGTAGGGAGATCTTCAGGGGGGTAGTGTTAGGTTTATTTAAGGGGGGTTTGGGTTAGAGTAGGGGTATGTGGGTGGTGGGTTGTAATGTGGGGGGGGGATTGTGTTTTTTTTTTACAGGCAAAAGAGCTGTTTTCTTTGGGGCATGCCCCGCAAAGGGCCCTGTTCAGGGCTGGTAAGGTAATAGAGCTGTTAACTTTTGTAATTTAGTATAAGGTAGGGCATTTTTTTTTATTTTGGGGGGCTTTGTTATTTTATTAGGGGGCTTAGATTAGGTGTAATTAGTTTAAAATTCTTGTAATATTTTTTTATTTTTTGTAATTTAGTGTTTGTTTGTTTTTGTAATTTAGTGGGGGGGGTTTGTACTTTAGTTTATTTAATTGTAGATAATTGTAGGTACTTGTAGTTAATTTATTTAATGACAGTGTAGTGTTAGGTTTAATTGTAACTTAGGTTAGGATTTATTTTACAGGTAATTTTGTAATTATTTTAACTAGGTAGCTATTAATTAGTCAATAACTATTTAATAGCTATTGTACCTAGTTAAAATAAATACAAAGTTGTCTGTAAAATAAATATAAATGCTAAAATAGCTACAATGTAACTATTAGTTATATTGCAGCTATATTAGGGTTTATTTTACAGGTAAGTATTTTGTTTTAAATATGATTCATTTATTTAGTTAATTTAATGATAGTGTAGTGTTAGGTGTTAGTGTAACTTAGGTTAGGATTTATTTTACAGGTAAATTTGTATTTATTTTAGCTAGGTAGTTATTAAATAGTTATTAACTATTTAATAACTATTGTACCTAGTTAAAATAAATACAAAGTTGCCTGTAAAATAAAAATAAATCCTAAAATAGATACAATGTAACTATTAGTTATATTGCAGCTATCTTAGGGTTTATTTTACAGGTAAGTCTTTAGTTTTAAATAGGATTCATTTATTTAACTATAGTAAATTTATTTCGTTTTATTTAAATTATATTTAAGTTAGGGGGTGTTAGGGTTAGGGTTAGACTTAGGTTTAGAGGTTAATAACCTTATTATAGTAGCGGCGACGATGGGGGCGGGAGATTAGGGGTTAATAATTGTAGGTAGGTGGCGGCGATGTTAGGGAGGGCAGATTAGGGGTTAATAAAATGTATTATAGTGTTTGCGAGGCGGGAGTGCGGCGGTTTAGGGGTTAATACATTTATTATAGTGGCGGCGATTTGCGGTCGGCAGATTAGGGGTTAATACTTGTAGTTAGATTGCGGCGACGTTGGGGGGAGGCAGATTAGGGGTTAATAACTATAATGTAGGGGTCGGCGGTGTTAGGGACAGCAGGTTAGGGGTTAATAGCTATAATGTAGGCGGCGGCGATATCGGGTCGGCAGATTAGGGGTTAATACTTATAGTTAGATTGCGGCGACGTTGGGGGAGGCAGATTAGGGGTTAATAACTATAATGTAGGGGTCGGCGGTGTTAGGGACAGCAGATTAGGGGTTAATAGTTATAATGTAGGCGGCGGCGATATCGGGTCGGCAGATTAGGGGTTAATACTTGTAGTTAGATTGCGGCGACGTTGGGGGAGGCAGATTAGGGGTTAATAACTATAATGTAGGGGTCGGCGGTGTTAGGGACAGCAGATTAGGGGTTAATAGCTATAATGTAGGCGGCGGCGATATCGGGTCGGCAGATTAGGGGTTAATACTTGTAGTTAGATTGCGGCGACGTTGGGGGGGGGCAGATTAGGGGTTAATAACTATAATGTAGGGGTCGGCGGTGTTAGGGACAGCAGATTAGGGGTTAATAGCTATAATGTAGGCGGCGGCGATATCGGGTCGGCAGATTAGGGGTTAATACTTGTAGTTAGATTGCGGCGACGTTGGGGGAGGCAGATTAGGGGTTAATAACTATAATGTAGGGGTCGGCGGTGTTAGGGACAGCAGATTAGGGGTTAATAGCTATAATGTAGGTGGCGGCGATATTCGGTCGGCAGATTAGGGGTTAATAAAATAATGCAGGTGTCAGCGATAGCGGAGGCAGCAGATTAGGGGTTAATAAGTGTTAGATTAGGGGTGTTTAGAGACTCGGGGTACATGTTAGGGTGTTAGGTGCAGACTTAGTGTTTCCCCATAGGAAACAATGGGGCTGCGGTGTTAGTTTTTTTTCAGCCGAAACTCCCATTGTTTCCTATGGGGAAATGCCGAATCTTAACGAGCTAATTCGGATTTATTCGGAGATACGGCAGCTATTTCGGATTCATTCGGTAGATTCGGAAGTATTTTAATTCGGAAATCCGAATCGATCCGAATCTCCGAATTTACCGAATTTACCGAATTTCCGAATTAATCCGAAACGAACCGCACATGTCTAGCTTAAATCCTATTGGCTGATTTGAACAGCCAATATGATTTTAGCAGCTCTAATTCCTATTGGCTGATTCACATTTTTCAGCCAATAGGATTTAAGCAGCTCTCATTCTATTAGATGATTCATCATCCAATAAAATTAGAGCTGCTTAAATTCTATTGGCTGATTTGAACAGCCAATAGGATTTAAGCAGCTCTCATTCTATTTGATGATTCATCACCCAATAGAATGAGAGCTGCTTTAATCCTATTGGCTGATTTGAACAGCCAATAGGATTTTAGCAGCTCTAATTCCTATTGGCTGAATAAAAAATTTCAGCCAATAGGAATGCAAGGACGCCATCTTGAATCCCGTACCTTGCATTGAAGATTCAGTGTACGGTGGCAACCATATGAAGAGGATGCTCCGTGCCGATGACTTCAGGATGGACCCGCTCCGCAGGGATCAAGATAGAAGATGCTGCCTGGATGAAGATAGAAGAGGCCGCCTAAATGAAGACTTCTCGCCACCTGGATGAGGACTTCACCGCCTGGATGAAGACTTTGCGCCGCCTGGATAAAGATCGTTCAAGCTGGACTTCAAAAGCTGTAAGTGGATCGTCTGGGTTAGTGTTAGGTTTTTTTTAAGGGTTTTTTGGGTGTTTTTTTCTTTGATTAGGGTTTGGACAGCAAAAGAGCTAAATGACCATTTAAGGGCAATGCCCATGCAAATGCCCTTTTCAGGGCAATGGGTAGATTAGGTTTTTTTAGATAGTTTTTTTTATTTTGTGGGTTTGGGGGGGTTGGGGTTTGTAATGTTAGTGGGTCTTTTTTAAAAAAAAATTCAGGTAAAAGATCTGTTTAACCTAGGGCAATGCTTTTAAGGGCTATTGGTAGTTTATTCTAGATTAGTTTTTTTATTTTGGGGTGTTTTTTTTAAAAATGGCTATTAGAATAGGAATAAATTTTATTATTTTTGATAATTTGTTTGTTATTTTGTGTAATATATTTTTTTTGTTTTGGGTGGGTTTTTATTTTTAGATTAGGACTTGGGCAGCAAAAGAGCTAAATGCCCTTTTAAGGGCAATGCCCATACAAATATCCTTTTCAGGGCAATGGGTAGATTAGGTTTTACTTTATTTTTATTTTGTGGGTTTGGGAGGTGGGATTTGTATACTGTTAGGGGGTGTTTGTTTTGTTTTGTAGCAAAAGAGCTGTTAACTTTAGCAATGCCCTCCAAAAAGCCCTTTTAAAGGCCCCCAAAAGTCCCTTTTAAGGGCCCTTGGTAGTTTACTATAGATTAGGCTTTTCTTTTTTTTTTTTAAAGGGTATTAGAATAGGAATAATGTTTGTTGTTTAGTATAATTTAGTTTGTTATTTTTTGTAAAAAGTTTTTCATTATTTTTTGTAATTTTAGTGTTTTTTACTTTTTGTAATGTTAGGTTTTAGTGTAAGGCAGGTTAGGTTTTATTTCACAGGTAAGTTTGTATTTATTTTAACTAGGTAGCTAGTAAATAATTAATAACTATTTATTAACTAGTCTACCTAGTTAAAATAAATACAAACTTACTTGTGAAATAAAAATAAAACCTAAGCTAGCTACAGTAGAGTTTGGCGTTAGCCGTCAAAACCAACGCTGGTTTTGGGCTACCGCTGGTATTTAGAGTCGTGTAGTTAAAGGTCTAACTGTAACTTAGGTTAGGATTTATTTTACAGGTAATTTTGTAATTATTTTAACTAGGTAGCTATTAAATAGTTGTTAACTATTTAATAGCTATTGTACCTAGTTAAAATAAATACAATGTTGCCTGTAAAATAAATATAAATCCTAAAATAGCTACAATATAATTATAATTTATATTGTAGCTATATTAGGGTTTATTTTACAGGTAAGTATTTAGCTTTAAATAGGAATAATTTATTTAATAAGAAATCATTTATTTTGTTAGATAAAAATTATATTTAACTTAGGAGGTGTTAGGGTTAGGGTTAGACTTAGCTTTAGGGGTTAATAACTTTATTATAGTAGCGTTGAGGTCCGGTCGGCAGATTAGGGGTTAATAAGTGTAGGTAGGTAGCGGCAACGTTGGGGGCGGCAGATTAGGGGTTAATAAATATAATATAGGGGTCGGCGGTGTTAGGGGCAGCAGATTAGGGGTACATAGGGATAACGTAGGTGGCGGCGGTGTACGGAGCGGCAGATTAGGGGTTAAAAAATATGCAGGGGTCAGCGATAGCGGGGGCGGCAGATTAGGGGTTAATAAGTGTAAGGCTAGGGGTGTTTAGACTTGGGGTTCATGTTAGGGTGTTAGATGCAGACATAGGAAGTGTTTCCCCATAGGAAACAATGGGACTGCGTTAGGAGCTGAACGCTGCTTTTTTGCAGGTGTTAGGTTTTTTTTCAGCTCAAACGGCCCCATTGTTTCTTATGGGGGAATCGTGCATGAGCACGTTTTTGAAGCTGGCAGCGTCTGTAAGCACCGCTGGTATTGAGAGTTGCAGTGGTGGTAAATATGCTATACGCTCCCTTTTTGGAGCCTAACGCAGCCCTTCTGTGAACTCTAAATGCCAGCGGTATTTAAAAGGTGCGGGGGAAAAAAAAACAGCGTCAGCTATGCGGGTCGTTACCGACAAAACTCTAAATCTAGCCGTTAGTTAGTTAAATAGGTATTATTTAGTTAATAATTGTAACTTTAGTTTATCTCTATTTTAATTATGTTAAAGTTAGGGGGTGTTAGGGTTAGGTTTAGGGTTAGGGTTACGTTAGGGTTAGGTTTAGGGGTTAATATAGTTTAATTTAGGTTATTGAGATGTGGGGGCTGGTGGTTTAGGGGTTAATAGGTTTATTTAGTGGTAGTGATGTGGGAGGTCAGAGGTTTAAGGGTTAATACCTTTATTTAGTGGCAGCGATGTCGGGGAGCGGCGGAATAGGGGTTAATAGCTTTAATATAGTGGCGGCGATGTCGAGGAGCGGCGGAATTGGGGTTAATAACTTTAATATAGTGGCGGCGATATCGGGAGCAGCAGATTAAGGGTTAAAAACTGTAGGTAGGTGTCAGAGAGGTCAGGGGCAGCAGATTAGGCGTGTTTAGACGTGGGGTTTATGTTAGGGTGTTAGGTTTAAACTGTATTTTTTTCCCCCATAGACATCAATGGGGCTGCGTTACGGAGCTTTTCATTCTGGGATCGCAGGTGTTTTTTCTGACCCGCTCTCCCCATTGCTGTCTATATGGAAAGCGTGCATGAGCCCGTCAAAACAGCTCTTGAATTGTGTGCGGTATGGAGCTTAAAAGCACCATATTGCACGCACAAGCCGGCTGTTTGAAAACTTGTAATGGCTGCCCTATAGGGGGCTAAATAACGCAACTTTTGTTGCGTTTGTTAATTTCCCTATAGCGCGCATAACTCGTAATCTAGCTGATAGATAGTAGTAGTATCTTAATTTTTTAATATAATAACTGCAAAAAGTAGTTATGAGGGTTTAAAGTTGGCGGGTGTGGGGTGTTTGGAAAAAAAAATGGCACTGAAAAGTGCCTTTACATTGCAGTCTATGGGAACTGTGTGTTACCTGTAAATATATATGTATATGCTTATACTCATATATATGTATGTGTTAATTTGTGTATATACACATAATAATACATAAATAAATATGTATATAGACTTATACATATATATTTACAATTTGCTGCAATTGCTGCAGGACTTACCCTTTTCAATGCGCTAGCTCTCATGTCATGTCTGAGGGCATGAAAATAAGGCTCCCATCGGAGCCTATATAAGCATGCTCTTGTGAGCGCAATACTTCTGTGCAATGCGAACACGATTGCACCTCACTTGTAAAACCAACTCGCGTTTG
The DNA here is from genome assembly GCF_027579735.1 of Bombina bombina. NCBI lineage: Eukaryota > Metazoa > Chordata > Amphibia > Anura > Bombinatoridae > Bombina > Bombina bombina. Next base: position 261,423,931 of record NC_069506.1, read on the forward strand.
CATGCACTGGTATTACAAAGTGGAGCACAATTGTCGCTTTCTCAGAAGCAATATTTTATGCTCCAATTATAATCTGGCCCTTAATAATTAATGTAAATAATTATTATAGATTTACTAAAATATTCTAAAAAATGCATAGATTAGATATTAATTTATTTCCAATGAGAAATTCATGTTTTTTTTTGTTTTTTTGTTGGATGGGGGGGATTTATTCTAAACACACAGGGCAAGAGTCCAAAGATACACAAACCAAAGAAAGGGATTTTGCCCATACCACAAACACAAATTTCTGCTGGTAAAATCTGGATGATTTACCTAAGCTTGCCCCAGTGTAGCACATGTAGTATTGGAAAATAATATCCTCCTAAAAAGTTCCACACTCATGACTACCTCCAATAAATACAAAATCATGTTCTCAAAAATGATATAAAAAATAGCATTTATTATATTCTTCATTTAGATGATCACAAATCATCTAAAACCAGGAAGCGGAAAAGTGATTGGCTGCGTCACAAACTGAAATAGCCTAAGGGTTATTTAAATATGTTAGAAATAAATTAAAGGTCATATATTGCACAGATTGCTTACTACTTACTACTACTAAATGAGAGCTTCCTTGTTGGAAGACGATACAAGATAAATGTTTACAGGGACAAAAAAGTACACAAAGAAAATGACTCATGAATGTGTTAGAACATTTTTTTATTAAACTATTGTTTGAATATTACTATCGGCTAGATTTAGAGTTGGGCGGTAGCCGTCAAAACCAGCGTTAGAGGGTCCTAACGCTGTTTTTTACCGCCCTCTGGTATTTGGAGTCAGTCAGGAAAGGGTCTAACGCTCACTTTACAGCCGCGACTTTTCCATACCGCAGATCCCCCTACGCCATTTGCGAATCCTATCTTTTCAATGGGATCTTTCTAACGCCGGTATTTAGAGTCGTGGCTGAAGTGAGCGTTAGAAATCTAACGACAAAACTCCAGCAGCAGAAAAAAGTCAGTAGTTAAGAGCTTTTTGGGCTAACGCCGGTTTATAAAGCTCTTAACTACTGTGCTCTAAAGTACACTAACACCCATAAACTACCTATGTACCCCTAAACCGAGGCCCCCACCACCCCGCCGCCACTCTATTCAATTTTTTTAATCCCTAATCTGCCGCTCCGTACACCGCCGCCAGCTACATTATCCCTATGTACCCCTAATCTGCTGCCCCTAACATTGCCAACACCTACATAATATTTATTAACCTCTAATCTGCCCCCCCAACGTCGCCGCTACCTTACCTACACTTATTAACCCCTAATCTGCCGACCGAACCGCACCGCTACTATAATAAATGTATTAACCCCTAATCCGCCTCACTCCTGCCTCAATAACCCGATAATAAATAGTATTAACCCCTAATCTGCCCTCCCTAACATCGCCGACACCTAACTTCAAACATTAACCCCTAATCTGCAGACCGGAGCTCACCGCTATGCTAATATATTTTTTAACCCCTAAAGCTAAGTCTAACCCTAAGACTAACACCCCCCTAAGTTAAATATAATTTTTATCTAACGAAATAAATTAACTATTATTAAATAAATTAATCCTATTTAAAACTAAATACTTACCTGTAAAATAAATCCTAATATAGCTACAATATAAATTATAATTATATTGTAGCTATTTTAGCATTAATATTTATTTTACAGGCAACTTTGTAATTATATTAACCAGGTACAATAGCTATTAAATAGTTAATAACTATTTAATAGTTACCTAGTTAAAATAATTACAAAATTACCTGTAAAATAAATCCTAACCTAAGTTACAATTAAACCTAACACTACACTATCAATAAATTAATTAAATAAAATACCTACAATTATCTACAATTAAACCTAACACTACACTATCAATAAATTAATTAAATACAATACCTACAAATAACTACAATTAAATAAACTAACTAAAGTACAAAAAATAAAAAAGAACTAAGTTACAAAAAATAAAAAAATATTTACAAACATTAGAAAAATATTACAACAATTTTAAACTAATTACACCTACTCTAAGCCCCCTAATAAAATAACAAAGACCCCCAAAATAAAAAAATGCCCTACCATATTCTAAATTAAAAAAGTTCAAAGCTCTTTTACCTTACCAGCCCTTAAAAGGACCTTTTGTGGGGCATGCCCCAAATAATTCAGCTCTTTTGCCTGTAAAAAAAAACATACAATACCCCTTCCAACATTACAACCCACCACCCACATACCCCTAATCTAACCCCAACCCCCCTTAAATAAACCTAACACTAAGCCCCTGAAGATCTCCCTACCTTGTCTTCACCTCACCGGGTTCAGCGATCGGTCCAGAAGAGGGTCCGAAGTCTTGATCCAAGCGGCGGCTGAACTTGATTCTGATCAGCCAATCGGATTGAACTTGATTCTGATTGGCTGATTCCATCAGCCAATCAGAATATTCCTACCTTAATTCCGATTGGCTGATAGAATCCTATCAGCCAATCGGAATTCGAGGGACGCCATCTTGGATGACGTCATTTAAAGGAACCGTCATTCGGCGAGTAGGCGTCGCTTGAAGAGGTTGGATCCGCATCAGCTGGGAAGAAGATGGCTCCGCTCCGCTCCGGAAGAAAGAAGATTGAAGATGCGGCTTGATAGAAGACTTCATCCCGATGATGGACTTCCGACTTCAGCCCGATGATGGAGTTCTTCAGCCGCCGCTTGATCGCTGAACAAAAGGTCCTTTTAAGGGCTGGTAAGGTAAAAGAGCTTTGAACTTTTTTAATTTAGAATAGGGTAGGGCATTTTTTTATTTTGGGGGTCTTTGTTATTTTATTAGGGGGCTTAGAGTAGGTGTAATTAGTTTAAAATTGTTGTAATATTTTTCTAATGTTTGTAAATATTTTTTTATTTTTTGTAACTTAGTTCTTTTTTATTTTTTTGTACTTTAGTTAGTTTATTTAATTGTAGTTATTTGTAGGTATTGTATTTAATTAATTTATTGATAGTGTAGTGTTAGGTTTAATTGTAACTTAGGTTAGGATTTATTTTACAGGTAATTTTGTAATTATTTTAACTAGGTAACTATTAAATAGTTATTAACTATTTAATAGCTATTGAACCTGGTTAATATAATTACAAAGTTGCCTGTAAAATAAATATTAATCCTAAAATAGCTACAATATAATTATAATTTATATTGTAGCTATATTAGGGTTTATTTTACAGGTAAGTATTTAGCTTTAAATAGGAATAAGTTATTTAATAATAGTTAATTTATTTAGTTAGATTTAAATTATATTTAACTTAGGGGGGTGTTAGGGTTTGGGGTTAGACTTAGCTTTAGGGGTTAAAAAATTTATTAGAATAGCGGTGAGCTCCGGTCGGCAGATTAGGGGTTAATGTTTGAAGTTAGGTGTCGGCGATGTTAGGGAGGGCAGATTAGGGGTTAATACTATTTATTATAGGGTTATTGAGGCGGGAGTGAGGCGGATTAGGGGTTAATAACTTTATTATAATAGCGGCGCGGTCCGGTCGGCAGATTAGGGGTTAATAAGTGTAGGCAGGTGGAGGCGACGTTGAGGGGGGCAGATTAGGGGTTAATAAATATAATATAGGGGTTGGCGGTGTTAGGGGCAGCAGATTAGGGGTACATAGGGATAATGTAGGTAGCGGCGGTTTACGGAGCGGCAGATTAGGGGTTAAAAAAATATGCAGGTGTCAGCGATAGCGGCGGCGGCAGAATAGGGGTTAATAAGTGTAAGGTTAGGGGTGTTTAGACTCGGGGTACATGTTAGAGTGTTAGGTGTAGACGTAGGAAGTGTTTCCCCATAGAAAACAATGGTGCTGCGTTAGGAGATGAAAGCTGCTTTTTTGCAGGTGTTAGGTTTTTTTTCAGCTCAAATGGCCCCATTGTTTTCTATGGGGGAATCGTGCACGAGCACGTTTTTGAAGCTGGCCGCGTCCGTAAGCACCTCTGGAATTTAGAGGTGCAGTGGCGTTAAATTATGCTCTACGCTCCCTTTTTGGAGCCTAACGCACTGAAAACGCAGCCATTCTGTGAACTCTAAATACCAGCGGTATTTAAAAGGTGCGGGGGAAAAAAAAGCACGCGTAGCTAACGCACCCCTTTGGCCGCAGAACTCTAAATCTAGCCGTATGTGTTTAGCCCGTGGAAAGGTGTTTAACACATAAAGGGCTAGATTATTTTTTTTGCTCACACACTAACCCGACGAGTACAAAAAGCCGAAGTTACAGTATCGAGACCTCATTAACATATTCCCCCATAGACTTTAATGGAGGGCGAAAAAGTGAAGAAAAAAAAAACAAGCTGCGCAAACCCCTTAGCTTATGTATTTTCCAAAATTGGTTGCAATTAGGGATGGGCAAATGTTTCGCAACATTCGAAAAATGAAACTAATTTTAACACATTTGTTTCTTTGAATCGAATTTCTAATGTTTACATAACATTCTAACATTTGATTTTCAAATGTTTGGTTTTGAATTTTATGATTACATTCGAAAATATTCATTTCGAAAAATTTGAATTTATATTTGTAATAGTATTTCTAATGCTTTCTTTAAATGTAATATTCGAATTATGCAATATTCTATATAGAAACATTCTAAATGATATATTTGTATCTATTATGTATCAATTTACTAGATTCCCTCCCTACCACATGAACTATTGAACTTCTGAATAGTTTTTGTTAAATAGAATGTTAAATTCAAAATTTCAAATGTGTGCATTCAAAATAATTATAAACATTCAAATTTGAAAGTGACATTCAAAAACTTTAAATAGCATTCGATTATAGAATTTTTAAGAATATTCATTCTTTTCAACATTCGGATATTTAATTCGAATTTTAGTAATAACATTCTTTCTAACATTCGAATTCGGAAATTTACACATTCGCCCATCCCTAGTTGCAATATTTTGCCATTATGCGCTTGCAGTTTCTGAGAATTGAGCAAACTGCACTAGTCATAATCCCAGTCCTGAGATTTTATACTACACAAGTGGATATGGCAGAACGGAACTATGTGCTCTGATAGCACAGTTTACATAGCATTTGTTCCATTGTTTTGTCCTCATGAACAGAACAAAATGTATTAAACTTGGAGATAATTTGATCATTCACTAAGGGTCACATTGCTACATTGACATTGCTGTAAATTTATTGAAATCCTTTTTTTGTGCTGCTAAACACACAGGTAGTTATCAAGCCGTCAACCTCAAATACGCTGGAATTCCGCAGCGTATTTGTGGCGAGGCTGATTCGCCTTAGTTATCAAAGGCTACAGACCGGCAAAAATAGAATTTTGTGACGTAAACTTCGATCCGCCGGACTCAGTCTGACACGGATCGATTCTTACGTCACTCCAGATGTTCCGCACACAAGTGCGGCACAATCTGACTACTTTTGCTAGTTATCAAAAAACTAGCAGGTACGCTCGGCACTTTTACGGCCCAGCGTACCTGGTTTTCAAACCGCCACCCTGGAGGCGGCGGATCCCATAGGAATCAATGGGAGTCTGACCATAGCAAAAGTACAAGTTCGCTGCTGCCAGACATCCCATTGATTCCTATGGGAGCTGTCTGCACCTAACACCCTAACATGTACCCCGAGTCTAAACACCACTAATCTTGTCCCCCCCTACACCGCCGCAACTAAATAAAGTTATTACCCCCTAAACAGCCGCTCCCTGACCCCGCCGCAACTATAATATATGTATTAACCCCTAAACCGCTGCTCCCGGAGCCCACCGCAAGCTACTCTATACATATTAACCCTAAACCACCGCTCCATGACCCCGCCGCAAGCTACTCTATACATATTAACCCCTAAACTGCCGCTCCCTGACCCCGCCGCAAGCTACTCTATACATATTAACCCCTAAACCGCCGCTCCCGGAGTCCACCGCAACTATAATAAGTGTATTAAACCCTAAACCGCCGCTCCCGGAGCCCACCACAAGCTACTCTATACCTATTAACCCCTAAACTGCCGCTCCCTGACCCTGCCGCAACCTATATTAAATTTATTAACCCCTATCCTGCCCCCCCTACACCGTCGCCACCTATAATAAATTTATTAACCCCTATCCTGCCCCCCACTACACCGCCGCCACTGTAATAAAATTATTAACCCCTAAACCTAAGTCTAACACTAACCCTAACACCCCCCTAACTTAAATATTAATTAAATAAATCTAAATAATATTTCTATTATTAACTAAGTTAATTCTATTTAAAACTAAATACTTACCTATAAAATAAACCCTAATATAGCTACAATATAAATAATAATTATATTGTAGCTATCTTAGGATTTATTTTTATTTTACTGTTCCGATCAGCCAATAGAATGCAAGCTCAATCTGATTGGCTGATTGGATCAGCCAATCGGATTGAACCTGAATCTGATTGGCTGATTCCATCAGCCAATCAGATTTTTCCTACCTTAATTCCGATTGGCTGATAGAATCCTATCAGCCAATCGGAATTGAAGGGACGCCATCTTGGATGACGTCCCTTAAAGGAGCCTTCATTCGTCGGTAGTCCGTCGGGAAAGAAGGATGTTCCGCGTCGGCGGGATGAAGATTCAAGACCCGGCTTCGAAGATGACCTCGCCCGGATAGAAGACTTCTTCAGCGCCTCTTGGAAGATGACCTCGCCCGGATGGAAGATTTCTTCAGCGCCGCTTGGAGGATCACTTCATCGGATGGAAGATTTCTTCAGCGCCCCTTGGATGATCACTTCTGCCGGTCTGGATGTCCTCTTCAGTTCCATCGGTGGCTCGGCTGAGTGAAGACGACTAAAGGTAGGATGATCTTCAGGGGATTAGTGTTAGGTTATTTTAAGGGGGGTTTGGGTTAGATTAGGGGTATGTGGGTGGTGGGTTTTAATGTTGGGGGGGGGTTGTATTTTTCTTTTACAGGCAAAAGAGCTGAACTCTTTGGGGCATGCCCCCACAAAAGGCCCTTTTAAGGGCTGGTAAGGTAAAAGAGCTTTGAACTTTATTAATGTAGAATAGGGTAGGGCATTTTTTTATTTTGGGGGGGTTTGTTATTTTATTAGGGGGCTTAGATTAGGTGTAAGTAGCTTAAAATTGTTGTAATATTTTTTTAAATGTTTGTAACTTTTTTTATTTTTTGTACTTTAGTTAGTTTATGTAATTGTATTTAATTGTAGTTATTTGTAGGTAGTTTATTTAATTTATTTAATGATAGTGTAGTGTTAGGTTTAATTGTAACTTAGGTTAGGATTTATTTTACAGGTAATTTTGTATTTCTTTTAGCTAGGTAGTTATTAAATAGTTAATAACTATTTAATAACTATTCTAACTAGCTAAAATAAATACAACAATACCTGTAAAATAAATATAAATCCTAAGATAGCTACAATGTAATTATTAATTATATTGTAGCTATCTTAGGGTTTATTTTACAGGTAAGTATTTAGTTTTAAATAGGAATAATTTATTTAAGTGTAGTGTAGTGTTAGGTGTAATTGTAATAACCTAACACTAATCCCCTGAAGATCATCCTACCTTTAGTCGTCTTCACTCAGCCGAGCCACCGATGGAACTGAAGAGGACATCCGGACCGGCAGAAGTGATCATCCAAGGGGCGCTGAAGAAATCTTCCATCCGATGAAGTGATCCTCCAAGCGGCGCTGAAGAAATCTTCCATCCGGGCGAGGTCATCTTCCAAGAGGCGCTGAAGAAGTCTTCTATCCGGGCGAGGTCATCTTCGAAGCCGGGTCTTGAATCTTCATCCCGCCGACGCGGAACATCCTTCTTTCCCGACGAACTACCGACAAATGAAGGCTCCTTTAAGGGACGTCATCCAAGATGGCGTCCCTTCAATTCCGATTGGCTGATAGGATTCTATCAGCCAATCGGAATTAAGGTAGGAAAAATCTGATTGGCTGATGGAATCAGCCAATCAGATTCAGGTTCAATCCGATTGGCTGATCCAATCAGCCAATCAGATTGAGCTCGCATTCTATTGGCTGATCGGAACAGTAAAATAAAAATAAACTGTTCTATTGGCTGGTCGGAACTGTAAAATAAAAATAAATCCTAAGATAGCTACAATATAATTATTATTTATATTGTAGCTATATTAGGGTTTATTTTATAGGTAAGTATTTAGTTTTAAATAGAATTAACTTAGTTAATAATAGAAATATTATTTAGATTTATTTAATTAATATTTAAGTTAGGGGGGTGTTAGGGTTAGTGTTAGACTTAGGTTTAGGGGTTAATAATTTTATTACAGTGGCGGCGGTGTAGTGGGGGGCAGGATAGGGGTTAATAAATTTATTATAGGTGGCGACGGTGTAGGGGGGCAGGATAGGGGTTAATAATTTTAATATAGGTTGCGGCGGGTTCAGGGAGCGGCGGTTTAGGGGTTAAACTATTTATTTGCGGCGAGGTGCGGGATCAGCAGGATAGGGGTTAATAACTTTATTATAGAGGGCGACGGTATAGGGGGGGCAAGATAGGGGTTACTAGGTATAATGTAGGTGGCAGCGGTGTCCGGGAGCGGCGGTTTAGGGGTTAATACATTTATAAGACTTGCGCCGGGGTCTAAGAGCGGCGGTTTAGGGGTTAATACATTTATAAGACTTGCGGCAGGGTCTAGGAGCGGCGGTTTAGGGGTTAGTAACTTTATTTAGTTGCGGGGGGCTCCGGGGGCACCGGTATAGGGGGTAGAACAGTGTAGTTTAGTGTGAGTGCTTAGTGACAGGCTAGCAAGAAAGCTGTCAAACAGCCGAAGAGCAGCGAGATCGGATGAGTGATAACCCTCACAGTCCGCTGCTCATCGCCCCGCGGCTTTTTGACAGCTTTATTTGATAACTTAGGCGTATTTTTTCAGGTCCTCTGCGGCGATGTGAGGCGTGCTTAGGCGGGCGTATTGGGCCGGCGAAGGCAGGAAAGTTGACACGTTGATAACTACCCCCCACAGTCTTTAGACAGCTGCTGTGATAATTTACTGTGACAACTTTTTATTAGCTTCTTTGTTTTACATTCACTTCGATTTTCTTATTCAGTGCTAAGCAGGAATAACATCGGAAGGTATGTACTCTCACATATGTCTAACACAGGCTTAGAATCCACTGATAACAGCAGTTCATGATATTGATAGTTTTGTCAAGGCTGTATGTAGACTCCATTTGGCACATCTGAGACATAATATTTGAATTGTCCGTTACACTCCCCCTTCTTTGAGAAACTGTTGAGGTTACTCCTTGAGCTTCTTATAGTTGGAGTTTACTGAGTGAAGCAGTGGTAAATGGCAGTTTTAATAGAGTTCCCACTGGCTAATATTCCCATTTGAGTTTGCTTCTGTGTAGGAGCTTGCCAGTCAGTTTGAAGGCTCTATGAGTTTATATAAATTATAGGGTTACTGTTTAACTTCATTTATCCTAGGTCCAGTTGATTATCTATAATTGCTCTTAGAAATCCCACAATGCACAAGGTCATTTATACTTCATACTTTGGCACATCATGTAAACTGTGATATGTGGTTTAGTCTTCTTCACTGTGTTAGTCTCCGTTATACTTTATTCTAGGGTCTTTCATAAGGAATTACTAAATATGGAGACACAATACTGATCGGAAGGAAATCTTAAAATCAGTCTGCCATACAATGTGCAATACAGTACTCAATAATCTCTAGTTACTTATACTAATCTAGCTGTGTAGAACCAAATATCTGCTACCACCAAATGATTGTATGTATCATCTGAATACTTTTCTACTATATTGTCTATATTTTCTATATATAGCAATACTTGAGAGATACTCTTAATTCTGAGTATGTATATTGTTTTCCTCTTGATGATAGTATTGCAATATTGGTGTAATCCTCTTACGTTTTCCCCCAGTTGATACTTTTGCAGTTATGTAAAAAACAGAATTTATGTTTACCTGATAAATTACTTTCTCCAACGGTGTGTCCGGTCCACGGCGTCATCCTTACTTGTGGGATATTCTCTTCCCCAACAGGAAATGGCAAAGAGCCCAGCAAAGCTGGTCACATGATCCCTCCTAGGCTCCGCCTTCCCCAGTCATTCGACCGACGTAAAGGAGGAATATTTGCATAGGAGAAATCATATGATACCGTGGTGACTGTAGTTAAAGAAAATAAATTATCAGACCTGATTAAAAAACCAGGGCGGGCCGTGGACCGGACACACCGTTGGAGAAAGTAAATTATAAGGTAAACATAAATTCTGTTTTCTCCAACATAGGTGTGTCCGGTCCACGGCGTCATCCTTACTTGTGGGAACCAATACCAAAGCTTTAGGACACGGATGAAGGGAGGGAGCAAATCAGGTCACCTAGATGGAAGGCACCACGGCTTGCAAAACCTTTCTCCCAAAAATAGCCTCAGAAGAAGCAAAAGTATCAAACTTGTAAAATTTGGAAAAAGTGTGCAGTGAAGACCAAGTCGCTGCCTTACATATCTGATCAACAGAAGCCTCGTTCTTGAAGGCCCATGTGGAAGCCACAGCCCTAGTGGAATGAGCTGTGATTCTTTCAGGAGGCTGCCGTCCGGCAGTCTCATAAGCCAATCTGATGATGCTTTTAATCCAAAAAGAGAGAGAGGTAGAAGTTGCTTTTTGACCTCTCCTTTTACCAGAATAAACAACAAACAAGGAAGATGTTTGTCTAAAATCCTTTGTAGCATCTAAATAGAATTTTAGAGCGCGAACAACATCCAAATTGTGCAACAAACGTTCCTTCTTTGAAACTGGATTCGGACACAAAGAAGGCACGACTATCTCCTGGTTAATGTTTTTGTTAGAAACAACTTTCGGAAGAAAACCAGGTTTAGTACGTAAAACCACCTTATCTGCATGGAACACCAGATAAGGAGGAGAACACTGCAGAGCAGATAATTCTGAAACTCTTCTAGCAGAAGAAATTGCAACCAAAAACAAAACTTTCCAAGATAATAACTTAATATCAACGGAATGTAAGGGTTCAAACGGAACCCCCTGAAGAACTGAAAGAACTAAATTGAGACTCCAAGGAGGAGTCAAAGGTTTGTAAACAGGCTTGATTCTAACCAGAGCCTGAACAAAGGCTTGAACATCTGGCACAGCTGCCAGCTTTTTGTGAAGTAACACAGACAAGGCAGAAATCTGTCCCTTCAAGGAACTTGCAGATAATCCTTTCTCCAATCCTTCTTGAAGAAAGGATAGAATCTTAGGAATTTTTACCTTGTCCCAAGGGAATCCTTTAGATTCACACCAACAGATATATTTTTTCCATACTTTGTGGTAAATTTTTCTAGTTACAGGCTTTCTGGCCTGAACAAGAGTATCAATAACAGAATCTGAGAACCCTCGCTTTGATAAGATCAAGCGTTCAATCTCCAAGCAGTCAGTTGGAGTGAAACCAGATTCGGATGTTCGAACGGACCCTGAACAAGAAGGTCTCGTCTCAAAGGTAGCTTCCATGGTGGAGCCGATGACATATTCACCAGGTCTGCATACCAAGTCCTGCGTGGCCACGCAGGAGCTATCAAGATCACCGATGCCCTCTCCTGATTGATCCTGGCTACCAGCCTGGGGATGAGAGGAAACGGCGGGAATACATAAGCTAGTTTGAAGGTCCAAGGTGCTACTAGTGCATCTACTAGAGTCGCCTTGGGATCCCTGGATCTGGACCCGTAGCAAGGAACCTTGAAGTTCTGACGAGAGGCCATCAGATCCATGTCTGGAATGCCCCACAGTTGAGTAATGTGGGCAAAGATTTCCGGATGGAGTTCCCACTCCCCCGGATGTAATGTCTGACGACTCAGAAAATCCGCTTCCCAATTTTCCACTCCTGGGATGTGGATTGCAGACAAGTGGCAGGAGTGAGTCTCCGCCCATTGAATGATTTTGGTCACTTCTTCCATCGCCAGGGAACTCCTTGTTCCCCCCTGATGGTTGATGTACGCAACAGTCGTCATGTTGTCTGATTGAAACCGTATGAACTTGGCCTTTGCTAGCTGAGGCCAAGCCTTGAGAGCATTGAGTATCGCACTCAGTTCCAGAATATTTATCGGTAGAAGAGATTCTTCCCGAGACCAAAGACCCTGAGCTTTCAGGGGTCCCCAGACCGCGCCCCAGCCCATCAGACTGGCGTCGGTCGTGACAATGACCCACTCTGGTCTGCGGAAGCTCATCCCCTGTGACAGATTGTCCAGGGACAGCCACCAACGGAGTGAATCTCTGGTCCTCTGATTTACTTGTATCGTCGGAGACAAGTCTGTATAGTCCCCATTCCACTGACTGAGCATGCACAGTTGTATGAGAAAGGCCAGGACAATGTCCGTGTGAGCCTTTGCTAGAGGGAGGGACGACGCTTGAATCAGAATGTCGTCCAAGTAAGGTACTACTGCAATGCCCCTTGGTCTTAGCACCGCTAGAAGGGACCCTAGTACCTTTGTGAAAATCCTTGGAGCAGTGGCTAATCCGAACGGAAGTGCCACGAACTGGTAATGCTTGTCCAGGAATGCGAACCTTAGGAACCGATGATGTTCCCTGTGGATAGGAATATGTAGATACGCATCCTTTAAATCCACCGTGGTCATGAATTGACCTTCCTGGATGGAAGGAAGAATTGTTCGAATGGTTTCCATTTTGAACGATGGAACCTTGAGAAACTTGTTTAGGATCTTGAGATCTAAGATTGGTCTGAACGTTCCCTCTTTTTTGGGAACTACGAACAGATTGGAGTAGAACCCCATCCCTTGTTCTCCTAATGGAACAGGATGAATCACTCCCATTTTTAACAGGTCTTCTACACAATGTAAGAATGCCTGTTTTTTTATGTGGTCTGAAGACAATTGAGACCTGTGGAACCTCCCCCTTGGGGGAAGCCCTTTGAATTCCAGAAGATAACCTTGGGAGACTATTTCTAGCGCCCAAGGATCCAGAACATCTCTTGCCCAAGCCTGAGCGAAGAGAGAGAGTCTGTCCCCCACCAGATCCGGTCCCGGATCGGGGGCCAACATCTCATGCTGTCTTGGTAGCAGTGGCAGGTTTCTTGGCCTGCTTTCCCTTGTTCCAGCCTTGCATTGGTCTCCAGGCTGGCTTGGCTTGAGAAGTATTACCCTCTTGCTTAGAGGACGTAGCACTTGGGGCTGGTCCGTTTCTACGAAAGGGACGAAAATTAGGTTTATTTTTGGCCTTGAAAGACCTATCCTGAGGAAGGGCGTGGCCCTTGCCCCCAGTGATATCAGAGATAATCTCTTTCAAGTCAGGGCCAAACAGCGTTTTCCCCTTGAAAGGAATGTTAAGCAATTTGTTCTTGGAAGACGCATCCGCTGACCAAGATTTTAACCAAAGCGCTCTGCGCGCCACAATAGCAAACCCAGAATTTTTCGCCGCTAACCTAGCCAATTGCAAAGTGGCGTCTAGGGTGAAAGAATTAGCCAATTTGAGAGCACGGATTCTGTCCATAATCTCCTCATAAGAAGGAGAATTACTAGTGATCGCCTTTTCTAGCTCATCGAACCAGAAACACGCGGCTGTAGTGACAGGGACAATGCATGAAATTGGTTGTAGAAGGTAACCTTGCTGAACAAACATCTTTTTAAGCAAACCTTCTCATTTTTTATCCATAGGATCTTTGAAAGCACAACTATCTTCTATGGGTATAGTGGTGCGTTTGTTTAGAGTAGAAACCGCCCCCTCGACCTTGGGGACTGTCTGCCATAAGTCCTTTCTGGGGTCGACCATAGGAAACAATTTTTTAAATATGGGGGGAGGGACGAAAGGTATACCGGGCCTTTCCCATTCTTTATTTACAATGTCCGCCACCCGCTTGGGTATAGGAAAAGCTTCGGGGGGCCCCGGGACCTCTAGGAACTTGTCCATTTTACATAGTTTCTCTGGGATGACCAAATTCTCACAATCATCCAGAGTGGATAACACCTCCTTAAGCAGAGCGCGGAGATGTTCCAACTTAAATTTAAATGTAATCACATCAGGTTCAGCTTGTTGAGAAATTTTCCCTGAATCTGAAATTTCTCCCTCAGACAAAACCTCCCTGGCCCCCTCAGACTGGTGTAGGGGCCCTTCAGAAACAATATCATCAGCGTCCTCATGCTCTTCAGTATTTTCTAAAACAGAGCAGTCGCGCTTTCGCTGATAAGTGGGCATTTTGGCTAAAATGTTTTTGATAGAATTATCCATTACAGCCGTTAATTGTTGCATAGTAAGGAGTATTGGCGCGCTAGATGTACTAGGGGCCTCTTGTGTGGGCAAGACTGGTGTAGACGAAGGAGGGGATGATGCAGTACCATGCTTACTCCCCTCACTTGAGGAATCATCTTGGGCATCATTTTCTCTAAATTTTGTGTCACATAAATCACATCTATTTAAATGAGAAGGGACCTTGGCTTCCCCACATTCAGAACACAGTCTATCTGGTAGTTCAGACATGTTAAACAGGCATAAACTTGATAACAAAGTACAAAAAACGTTTTAAAATAAAACCGTTACTGTCACTTTAAATTTTAAACTGAAAACACTTTATTACTGCAATTGCGAAAAAGTATGAAGGAATTGTTCAAAATTCACCAAAATTTCACCACAGTGTCTTAAAGCCTTAAAAGTATTGCACACCAAATTTGGAAGCTTTAACCCTTAAAATAACGGAACCGGAGCCGTTTTTATATTTAACCCCTTTACAGTCCCTGGTATCTGCTTTGCTGAGACCCAACCAAGCCCAAAGGGGAATACGATACCAAATGACGCCTTCAGAAAGTCTTTTCTATGTATCAGAGCTCCTCACACATGCATCTGCATGTCATGCTTCTCAAAAACAAGTGCGCAATACAGGCGCGAAAATGAGACTCTGCCTATGATTAGGGAAAGCCCCTAGAGAATAAGGTGTCCAATACAGTGCCTGCCGGTTATTTTACAAAATTCCCAAGATTAAAATAATTCCTCAAGGCTATGGAGTATAAAATATGTTTATATATAAATCGATTTAGCCCAGAAAATGTCTACAGTCTTAAAAAGCCCTTGTGAAGCCCTTATTTACTGTCTGTAATAAAATGGCTTACCGGATCCCATAGGGAAAATGACAGCTTCCAGCATTACATCGTCTTGTTAGAATGTGTCATACCTCAAGCAGCAAAAGTCTGCTCACTGTTCCCCCAACTGAAGTTAATTCCTCTCAACAGTCCTGTGTGGAACAGCCATCGATTTTAGTAACGGTTGCTAAAATCATTTTCCTCTTACAAACAGAAATCTTCATCTCTTTTCTGTTTCAGAGTAAATAGTACATACCAGCACTATTTTAAAATAACAAACTCTTGATTGAATAATAAAAACTACAGTTAAACACTAAAAAACTCTAAGCCATCTCCGTGGAGATGTTGCCTGTACAACGGCAAAGAGAATGACTGGGGAAGGCGGAGCCTAGGAGGGATCATGTGACCAGCTTTGCTGGGCTCTTTGCCATTTCCTGTTGGGGAAGAGAATATCCCACAAGTAAGGATGACGCCGTGGACCGGACACACCTATGTTGGAGAAACTGCTTCCTGCAGTACCCTAAACAACAGTCCCATCAGCTTGATTTATTAGTTTTAAAGAAGAGGGTCTTTACTTCAATGTTTTTATAGGAGGCTTGGGAGTGCTCCCTAATATTAATCATAGAATACATATATAGGTTACTCTTAAACTGATTATAAACTTTAATGAATTAAAGCCCAGTATGAAATAATAATCTTATAAACAGGGGCATTTTAATTCATTAAAGTTTACAAAGACACTTGTTTTTAAAAATACTTACCTTTTCATTATGGTAAACATAACGCAGAACCTCCGCCCACATCTCCTGCTTTCATTAGCATATTGATGACAAATCTGGCTTCGTCCAATTGTTGTGTACCCCCTTTGGCTTCCAGCTTGTGGGGCACGCAACGATTGGAGGAATGTGGATTCATCCTTGATATGCTAATGAAGATGCTGGCAGAGGATCAGCGTTATGTTTACCATAATTTAAGTAGTTTAAAAAATAAGCGTCTTTGTAAACATTAATGCATTAAAGTCTGCCTGTTTTTAAGATTATTTTTTTATTCTGGGCTTTAATTCATTAAAGTATACAATCACTTTAATGTTGCTCTAAAGCTTTAATGGTAATATGCAGGCTTCTTGTGTTATATGCATATGATGTCTCAAAGATTTGTCATTCTGTATAACTAATATTATTTTTCTGATAGATTGGTTCAGACATCATTTCATCAACTTTATCACAATTTAATTTGTTTAATGTTCCCAAAGTGTTGAAAACTCAATGCAAACTGGATATATTGGACGAGAATATGTTTCCACATTTCTTTTGCAATGTGATAGCTACTCTAAATTGTGAATGTACTAATTTAGTGTAGTTTGTTTTGTTTTATATACTAAAAGAACCCCAACAATGTATACATACTGTATATTTTGCAGGTGATAGTTACCTAACTCATAGAAAAACCTGGAAGATTATATAGTACTGTCACTTATTTGATTGTGTCTGTTATCTATTATTTTGTTCACTGTATGATTTATAACCTGTATAATTGTATCCATTGTTGGTTATAAATAAATGTTTTTTAAACAAATATAAATAAATCTATATTCATACATATTGTCCATATAAACAGGGGTATTTTTGTAAAAATAAAAGTGCCAGTACTCACTAATTGATATATTGGGGTCATCAACTTCGAGAAAAAGCATGGGAACAAATTTATTTACAATGTGCAAATGTGTGTGGGCTTGATGATTTTCTTTTACTAAGACAGCAGCGGTGAGTACCCCCTTATAAATCTGTGTGTTTATTGTGACTACTGAACTTTTAAGCAACACACATTTATCATTATGCAGACAAGGTTCACAATTAAAAAATGTTGCTGCCCTCAATCACTGTTCACACAATGCTGCCCCTGCACAACCAGTTGTGCAAAAGCCGGGTTTGTCAGGCACCCCAGTCAATTTTTCCAGGATGATATTAAAACTATCAGCTCAGAGGTGGCAGAAATGTTAAGAAACATCATTCTTAAGATTGCTTCTTCTTAACTATGATAAATGGAGCCCTAATATATTAAGGGCGAGATTATGGGTGGAGTAGTAATTATTTCTCACAAGCTAACTCCAGCTGAAACAAGTTTTTAGTGCGCTTCGGCTACTAGTTGAAAGCTTGAGCGCTAACATGACCCGTGAAAAAAGCCGAATTTACAATATCGCGATCACATTATTGTATTCCCCCATAGACTTCAATGGAGTGCAAAAAGTGAATAAACACCCTACTCGCATGTAAACCTGTATTACAGAACACAGGTTGTAGGTTGGCCTTGGCCGCTGCTGTGTGGCTCTGTTCTCAGTGTTCTGTACTGTGCGAATTGTGCAGTAAGGTAAAGGTCATGTGGTGGATTGGTGGTGCCGGGGGGGGGGGGGCGGAACAACTGGGTTGCAGCGTGCTGCTTAATAAAACAATTATGCACAGGTACTGACTGAGTGACAAATCAATCCCCCGTTTAAGCGGGAACCGGGAAGAGATCATGACAGTGTGGAGTGTGGACAAAACGTTGTGGGTCTGGGATCTAGCCTGCGCTAAACTCTGCAAAGGAGGCGCACAGAGCACTCAGAGGCAGTCAGTGATTGGGTGAGAGAGATGTGTGTGTGGTCTTGCATGTGAGCTCCTCACATGCGGCTTAATTGGATGTTTAAGGTATGACATGCACAGACATGTAGTAAGACTAGGAGCAAGCTTTGTAGTTATCACAGTGTAGTGTTCAAAGCCAAGGGAGTTAGATAGGCAGCGCTCTACCCAGCATGATCAAAGTGGCAGAGCTTACTGAGGTTACTGAGGCACATAGGCCAGCACGCTCTTTACTGGCAATATTTTCTAACAGCAGAGTGCAACTGACCACCAGCATGGAGGCACTTGGGGAGCTAATTATACCACCATCATAGCACAGGCAGAGCACACAAGACTGTGCGGTCACTGATGGATTCCTCATACTGAGCAAACTGCTGGCTTATGTGGTAGTCTGACACACTGCACCTATTTCTATAAATTATTGTTTTGTCAGAGCCCAGTAAGGGTTACTCATAGTTTATCATAGACTAAAATGCAGAAAATGTTACCCAAATTTACAGATAATGCACAGAGGTGAGCAGTGTGTGAATAAAGCACAGAAAGTCACTTATGCTCAGTTTATAGTCTCACAAAATGTTCATTTTATTGCTAAAGAGACTTTCTGTGCTTTATTCAAACACTGCTCACCTCTGTGCATCATCTGTAAACTGGGGCCACATTTTCTGCTTTTCATTCTATGATAAACTATGAGTAACCCTTACTGGGCTCTGACACAACAATAATTTACAGAAATAGGTGCAGTGTGTCAGACTACCACATAAGCCAGCAGTTTGCTCAGTATGAGGTATCCATCCGTGACCGGACAATCTTGTATGCTATCAAAAAACTTCATTACCAAACAACCCAATAGAGATTTGTTTTCTGCCAAAGAAAAAAAAAAACATTCTCTAGACACACGAATATCTTAATCACTGGTGGTGCCATTCAATAACAGCTGCCTTATTTACATGCCCAGTGCTCTGTGCCGAGCAGAGGGGTAACTGAGGCAGTAATAAGCTAGTAATAAGTAGTAGGCTGATGTTGCTAACATGTACCACCTGCACACTTGATATTTCATTTTATGGTCAATGTTTTGCATCCCCAGTTTTCTGTGACCTCCACTGATCTAGACTCTGTTCCCAAAGTAAAGTTTCTAGTCAGCTGGTCCTGATGTAAGGCAATATGGCCTCCAAGTGACTTCTAATCTCACCATCCTGATTTCAGGGGCCCTATGTTCTGACCTCCACAAAATAGGCTCCTCAGCCAACAGCTGTACAGCAAAACCTGCAGCAGAGGAGCAATCAGCTCCCCAAGTGCCTCCATGCTGGTCAGTTCCACTCCGCTCTTAGCAAATATTGCAAGTAAAGAGCGTGCTGTGCCTCAGTAAGCTTCCTTGCGGTGTGAGAATATCTAATACAGATTTCCAGCCTGATCTAAGGATCCTGCAGTAATTAAGCACAATCTAGGTAAGCAAGTAAAAAACTGTCAATCCTAACCCCACATCATATTGGTAATCATGTGCCTTTTTTCACCACTTAAATAATAAATGTGCTAATGCAGCCCTGAAACTCAAACTGTTTTATATGCTGAATACTAAGTGTCAGCTAAATGTAAAGGGTCCCATATACCTCTGTTAATTACAAATAAGGCATTTGTTACAGGCAAATATGGGAATGATAAATAATGCCTATGTTTGTGCTTCTGGTAATTCAGTGGGGTTAACCCACTACTATGTACATGTTACTGGCAACCAAGGGGATACAATGACTGCTCAGTTGTGATATATATATGTGTGTGTGTGTGTGTGGTATCAAAGGTGTTACCGAAGGTTGAGCTTTTATAGGGACATTGTGTAACTGTGAAGTTTGCTAAAATAATCAGAGGCAGAAATGAGTGAGAGGCAGAAATAGATAGGTAATTGTTATCATTATTATAATTTATTTCTATAGATGGAAATAAACAAGGTACACTGTATGTATATATATATATATATATATATATATACATATTCAGAAGTGGTAATTTTTGATCCCCAAAACATCACAAAATCCTGAGAGTACTTTCTATCTTCTTTCCTATTTTTGTATGCAAGCACCCAGGGGGTTGGACTATGAGGACATCTTTACTGATTGTGTTATATATTTTGCACTAAAATGTCCGAGCCTCTTTTTGGTCCCAGTCCGGCCCTGAGAAACACGACGCGCAAAATGCATTCCTATGTTCTTCACATAGAAGAAAAAAGACCCACAAAGGGCTTTAACATAGAGATACATACATATGCATGTCTAAATATGTATATGTATGCATATATTGTATATATATATATATATATATGTATAGATGTGTGCACATATGTATTTATCTATAAAATATATATATATATGTATAGATGTGTGCACATATGTATTTATCTATAAAATATATATATATATGTATAGATGTGTGCACATATGTATTTATCTATAAAATATATATATATATGTATAGATGTGTGCACATATGTATTTATCTATAAAATATATATATAGAAATATATATTTAATAATAAAAAGTATATTATTTTACTAATATGTGAGACCTGATATCTTTGAGCCCTTATAACTTTTTATTGCAATTTTTTTAATAACTTTTATCAGACAGTGTTATTATGAGTATAACTGTCCTGTGAAATCGATTTTTGTTGTTTTTGTGCAACTTTGTATTATAGCGTAACAGTTAACCATAGCTCTGGGGTTGCGATAACTTGACTCACGTTAAATTCAATTGCGCTTGAGCAAACAATTTTACTCTCAACTTGTAATATATGCTCTACTTCCGACACAAAGATCATGTAAATATATATATATATATATATATATATTCATACATACACCTAATTCTGTATATCTATTCCTTTTGATACATAGGTATACATAAATATTTTTCATTAATATTCACCGATATATATAGAAATATATGTTTAATTATAAAAATTTAAGGGGGGCGGAGCCAGCAGCCTAGCGGAATAGTCGCATGCTTTCTCAGCTCCGGCTCTAAATGCTCAAAAACCGCATCAGGACATTAATTAAATGCAAGTTAAATCTTAAGAAGCTATTGGCTAATTGCTTGACTACAGACTAGAGAGAGGGCCAATTTTCCCTGCCAACGCAACAACTTAAAAGTGAGACTGGTGGCCTGAATACAGCCCTCATAGACAGCAGCCATATCTGTGACCACGTGGACCAGCACTATAACTAATATGGAGAGCGCTCACTGGGTCTTATCTGAAATTAGCAAACTCCTGGAATCATATCAACATGTGTTTACAGCCACTTTAAACACGGCGTCTGGTCCCACGGCTGACAATGAGACCTTGACAGAAAAATGTTTACTCACAACTGACTGCGTAGGAGCTAGTGGAGCTGCACCAGAGCTCCAACACTTATTGCGCACTCCTGATTCTGCTAGGAGAGTGGATAGAAGCTCAGGATGTCAAGGGTCTGAACAGCGACTAGAAGAACATACGGCAATGCGAGCGAGGAGTGAAAGCTGCGGACATGTCGGTGATGTTAGGGTCTGGATCTCGGATCCAGTTCTCAGGCCTCTTACGGAAACCCTAAAAGTGATGACTTTACAGGATATGTATGCCACTGTTGGTGCATCGCCTGCAAGGCCGTACGGGGGGCTGATATCACAAAGAGTTCTAATGTCTCAGAAGACATGCCCGCTGAGACATAGATCCCTAAAAAAGGTATTTATGGATGTCCAACTAGTATCCTTGATAAAATGGTCCCAAAAAGCTGGACAGTTATGGAACTTGCTCCCAACATTTAAATCAGCTGGCTGTGGAGATCGGTTGCTCCAGTATGGGGAGAGCTGGGGAGACTCTCCTCATCAATCTAAAACCGGAGTAGGATAGACATAGTTGAATTCTATAATGACAGTCCGCTTACAACTGCTTGAACTGAGTTGCTGTTAAAATACTGCTGCTGCTGTCTTTACTGTTTTCCCCTACCCTATCTGCAGGGCGTAGTATATGCTATCTTATAATGTCTCCAATATTTTGTATTTAACAGCTAGTCGCTTCCAATAAAAATATGTATATAGTTAAGAGTTAACAGATTTTGGCCTAACAGATGTCTATTACCATTTGAAAAGCCCTAGTTACCTTGAGAGCTCCCTGTGACGCCCGCATACGAATCAAAGCTATAACTTCGCCATGACTGCCCTCTATAGACATTTTGGTCTTGCTGTGACCATGCTGTTATAAAGATAATACACATTTTTATGTTATAGTTTGTTTTTTCAGCTGAGTTTAGCCTGCATGGTACTAAGCAACTGATGTGACCTAGTCACATAACTATATGTTTGTGTGACATCCTTGGCAGTCAACGCTAAAGATGGATAATTCTTAATTCTGAATTATTATGCAGTATTATCTGTTTATAAATTTACTACTTTGCATGGTTATTATAGGCCTACATATACAAGAATGTATGCTATGTTCATGAGTATTTTGCGTGAAAGCCGTGTTATCTTTCAACCCCTATTTAACAAATGCTTCTTCTAGAAGAAAACCATGCAGTCTAATATACGATATTTCCTGCAGCATCTTTCTTGACCCAGCTATCTGACAAGTAATTTCTATATGTGTTTGTCTATTATGTGCCTCTATTCCTCTCCTCAGCCTAAACAGATATTAGACACTGATGGCTAAAACGATCTCTGACTTACAGCCCCTAGCTAAACACCCATATTATACTTTTGTTTTTGATTGTTCCAGTGGGCTTGGAGATCAACGGCCGGGATAGCTGAGCCTTCCCATTTTTATATGTAATGCTATAATATATTGATTACATATGACCTGGGGACCATATGAGTGGCAGGGGAACTCTAGCATTCGCTGTTTGATAAGCGTTTCTGCCTTTATAAATAGCTTTAGATATTTGTTTACTATTTCAGTCCAATGCACCACAGCAGATGTTAGGAATGGATTGTATATATACATATTAGATTCTGCACAGAGACAAAACGTATGACCTGACTATACGGTCAATGTTTATCTGAGGTGCGCAGCCTTATCTCAAAGTATCTGTAAAGTTTCTTAGTGCAGGGTGGACCTGTGCTACTAATACCAGGCACTGTCTCCTTTCTTACTATGCCTTAAATAAGATATGAAAATCACACCAAATTTCTGAGCTTGGACATTTACAGTTGGTCCTACCTTGCTAGGTATAACGTAAGTATAACATGCAATCAGTGCTTTCTCTTTATGTATTTGCTAGTAATTCAATTGCTCATGAACCTCTCCATATGGATATGTAGTTTAGCAATATTAAAACGTACTTTTCCTGAGTCAGCATGTAACAGTTTCCCTTGCTCCTCAATGAAGGCACAGTATATTCCCTTCTCTCTGAGTAGGGGCTGCTTATCTTATCATACCTAAGTAACCACCTACCCCCCCCCTACACATAATATACCTCCTTGTTAAGGAGATTTAACTATGCTGTTTGTCTTGCCTATACCACACCCTAATTTATTTCTTTATAAGTTACCTCTATAAACTACCAGATGTTAATACTGAGAACTATACTGCAACTTTAACTACCCTTTTTATAGTAACTTTTACATTTTAGCAAAATGTTGACATTATTTTCCTTATCTAGTTCAATAACTTATATAATTTATGAGTAGTCCTACGGATTCTTTATCATTCCCAGTTAATACCTTTCCTGTCCTGTGCTGCAATCCCCTTGGGATGTTTTATTGTTGTTAATTCTAAGTTAATGGACAAGCACAGAATATAATGTCCCATAGTAATAGCATGTTGAATTTATGGGACTCATAACATTTTGTGAAAAAAAGAATAAATATATTATACCATTACACAAAAAAATAGAAAAAGTGAGGTTAGGACTATCTGTTTACATGTTTATATTTCCGTGAGAAGGAACAGCTATGACTATATGTTCTTAATGATGTGCATATTGTGATTCTTTTCTCCTGTATTCATGTATCTTATGATGTATCACATCTGTGTTGTATTATGTCTTTAACCTCAATTAAAAAAAATAAAGAAATGTTTCTATGTGAAGAACATACAAATGTGAAATATACGTAATGCGCTTTGGGTTTTGCGCTTTAGGTCTAACGCGTTGTCAGGTTAGCGCAAATGAAGAATTAGTTATCTTAAGGCACATTATTGAAATATTAAATATGAAATATTGATAAAAAATATGAATAATTATTATTTTTATTGTAAAATATTCATCTTTAATAATGATATATATTATTAATATTTTATATTTAATAAATACATAATGCACCTTAAAATAACTCAGGTCGAGTTAGAGTACATGAAGAATTAATGTACTCCTAATCTGACATTATTGTATTGATTAAATATAAAAAATTGAAACTTATTTGGGCTAGATTACAAGTGGTGAGCTAATTTATCATGCACCTGCAAACGGGCAAATTTTCCGTTTGCGGGTGTGAGATAAATAACCAGCCATTACAAGAGGCTGGTTATTGCTACCACGAGCTCGCAGTAGCAATTAGCGCTTTTAAAATTAACCAGAGATCAGATCTCTGGTTAATTTTATAAATGTCCACCAAATGACCCAAAATTTCAGTGTAATATACTTTATTAAAAAATAAAGATAGTAGTAGTATCTAAATTTTTTTAATAAAATAAATGCAAAAAGTAGTTATGAGGGTTTAAAGTTGGCGGGTGTGGGGTGTTTGAAAAAAAAACGGCACTGAAAAGTGCCTTTATATTCCGGTCTATGGGAACTGTGTGTTCCCTGTAAATATATATGTATATGCTTATACTCATATATATTTATGTGTTAATTTGTGAATATACACATAATAATACAAAAATATATATGTATATAGACATATACATATATATTTACAATTTGCTGCAATTGCTGCAGGACTTTACCCCTTTCAATGCGCTAGCTCTCATGTTGTGTCTGAGGGCATGAGAATGAGGCTCCCATTAGAGCCTATATAAGCACGCTCTTGTGAGTGCAATGTATCCGTGCAATGCGAACAGGATTGCACCTCACTTGTAATACCAACTCACATTTGCGTGCACTGGTATTACAAAGAGGAGCGCAATGATCGCTTTCGCGGAAGCAATATTTTGTGCTCCACTTATAATCTGGCCCTTAATAATTAATGTAAATAATTATAATACATTTACTAGAATATTCTAAAAACCACATAGATTAGACATGTATATTTTACAGTATCTATAAAAATTAATAATTATTATTAATATTTTTATCACTATTTTTTTAATTTAATATTTCAATAATGCGCCCTTAGATAGCTAATGCCTAGATTACGAGTTTTACGCTATAGAGGGTGCTAAACGAACGCAACAAAAGTTGCGTTATTTCACCCCCATAGCACTGCCATTACAAGTTTCTGAAAAGCCTCTTGTGCGTGCGATATGGTGGCGATAAGCTCCATACCACACAAAATCCAAGGGCTGAGAATACATGCTCGTGCACGCTTTGTCCATAGACATCAATGGGGAGAGCGTGTTAGAAAAAAAACAAACACCTGAAGTGAGGAATGGCGATCGCTGTAACGCAACCCCATTGATGTCTAGGGGGGAAAAAAGTTACGTTTAAACCTAACAGCCTGACATAAACCGCCTAAAAGTCTAAACACCCCTAATCTGCTGCCCCCGACATCGCCAACACCAAAAGAAAGTTATTAACCCCTAATCTGCCTCTCTAGACATTGCCGCCACTAATAAAAGTTATTAACCACTATTCCACAGCTCCCCAACATCGCCACCACTATGATAAAGTTATTAATCCCTATTCCCCTGCACCCCAAAATCGCTGACACTATAATAAAGCAATTAACCCCTATTCTGCCGCTCCCTGACATCGCCGCCACTAAATAAAATTATTAACCCCTAAACCTCTGGCCTCCCACATCACCAACACTAAATAAACCTATTAACCCCTAAACCACCAGCCCCCCACATCGCAAAAAACTAAATTAAACTATCAACCCTTAAACCTAACAACCCCCAAACTTTAAATTCAAATTACAATATCCCTATCTTAAAATAAATAAAAACTTACCTGTGAAATTAAAAAAACCTAAGTTTTAACTAACAATTAACATAACTATTATACTAAACTATTATACTAAAATTAAAATAACTAATAATTAAATAAATTAAATTACACATTAAAATAAACTAACACTACTAAAAAAACGTTTAAAATTACAAAAAATAAAAAATACTAAATTACAAAAAATAACAAACACTAAATCACGAAAAATAACAAACGAAATTATCCAAAATAAAAACAATTACACCTAATCTAATAGCCCTATAAAAATAAAAAGGCCCACCCCAAAATAAAAAAACGCTAGCCTACAATAAACTACCAATAGCCCTTAAAAAGGGCCTTTTGTAGGGCATTGCTCTAAATAAATCATCTTATTTACCTGTAAAAAAATACAAAGACCCCCCAACAGTAAAACTCACCACCCAACCAACCCCCGAAAATAAAAAACCTAGCTCTAACAAAAACCTAAGCTACTCATTGCCCTGAAAAGGGCATTTGTATGGGCATTGCCCTTAAAAGGGCATTTAGCTCTTTTACATCGCCCTTAAAAGGGCATTCAGCTCTTTTACAAAAGCCCAAATGCTAATCTAAAAAAAAACCCACCCAAAAAAAGTAAAAAAAACTAACACTAACCCCCGACGATCCACTTACAGTTTCTGAAGTCCGGACATCCAGGCAGCATCTTCAATCTTCATCCAGGCAGCATCTTCTATCTTCATCCCGGCAGCGTCTTCTATCTTCATCCCGGGGGCGTCTTCTATCTTCATCCCGGTGGCACGGAGTGGCTCCATCCTTGAAGACATCCGGCGCCGAGAGTCCTCTTCATACAGTCACCACCACTGATTTGAACAGCCAATAGGATTTCAGTAGCTCTCATCCTATTGGCTGATTTGAATTTCAAAAATAAAATCAGCCAATATGTATGCAAGGGACGCCATTTTGAAAAGACTCCCTTGCATTGAAGATTCAGTGTAAGGCGGTGACAGTATGAAGAGGACCCTCCGCGTCTATAGAAGATAGGATGAAGATAGAAGATGCCGCCTGGATGAAGATAGAAGACGCCGCCTGGATGGATGAAGACCACGCCTCCTGGATGAAGCCTTCTCACCGCCTGGATGTCCAGACTTCAGAAACTGTAAGTGGATCATCGGGGGTTAGTGTTAGGTTGTTTTTTTTTACATTTTTTGGGTGTTTTTTACATTAGTGTTTGGGCTTTTGTAAAAGAGCTAAATGCCCTTTTAAGGGCAATGCCCATATAAATGACCTTTTCAGAGCAATGGGTAGCTTAGGTGTTTGTTAGAGTTAGGTTTTTAATTTGGGGGGTTGTTTGGGTGGTGGGTTTTACTGTTGGGGGGTCTTTGAATTTTTTTACAGGTAAAAGAGCTGATTTCTTTAGGGCAATGCCCTACAAAAGACCCTTTTAAGTGCTATTGGTAGTTTATTTTAGGCTAGGGTGTTTTTTTTATTTTGGGGGGGCTTTTTATATAGGGATATTAGATTAGGTGTAATTGTTTTTATTTTGAATAATTTTGTTTGTTATTTTTCGTAATTTAGTGTTTGTTATTTTTTGTAATTTAGTATTTTTTATTTTTTGTAATTTTAGACTTACATTTTTTTAGTAGTGTTAGTTTTTTTAATGTGTAATTTAGTTTATTTATTTGGTAATTATTTTAATTTTAGTATAATAGTTATGTTTATGTGCTATAGAAATCCCATGCAAAAACATAATTTTTTTGAGTGCGTGATTAACGTTGCGTTACAGGCTAAAATGTTTGCGGTATAGCTATACCGACAAGACTCGTAATGGCTGCTTTACTATTTTTACGCTGAAATCGCCATTTTTTCAGTGTTAAAACCGTAACATAAAACTCATAATCTAGGTGTAATTAATTTGCGCTAACCCGACACCAAGTTAGACTTAAATTGCGAAACCCGAAGCGCTTATTTTTAAACCACTTAATCTGTAAGGGATCATGAAAGGATATTAATTTATTTCCAATCAGAAATTCATGGGGGGGGGGGTGTTTTGTTTTTATTCTACATACACAGGGCAAGACTCCCGTGATACACAGACCAAAGGAAGGGCTTTTGCCCATACCACAAACACAAATTTCTGCTTGTAAAATCTGGATGATTTACTTAAGCTTGCCCTAGTGTAGCACATGTAGTATTGGAAAATAATATCCTCCTAAAAAGTTCCACACTCATGACTACCTCCAATAAATACAAAATCATGTTCTCAAAAATGATATAAAAATTAAAAAATAGCATTTATTAGATCCTTCATTTAGATGATCACAAATCATCTAAAACCAGGAAGAGGAAAAGTTATTGGCTGCGTCACAGAATTTAGATGGAACCAATTTAAACTTGCACAACAAACGGAAATAGCCTAAGGGTTATTTAAATAGGTTAGGAATAAAATAAAGGTCATATATAATATAAAGGTATATTGCACCGATTGCTTATGTCTACTAAATGAGAGCTTCCTTGTTGGAAGACGATACAAGATAAATGTTTACAGGGACAAAAAAGTGCACAAAGAGAATGACTCATGAATGTGTTAGAGCATTTTTTTTATTAAACTATTGCTTGCATATTACTATGTGTTTAGCCAGTGGAAAGGTGTTTAGCACATAAAGGGCTAGATTATTTGTTTTGCTCGCAAACTAACCCGACGAGTACAAAAAGCCGGTTACAATATCGAGACCTCATTAATATATTCCTCCGTAGACTTTAATGGAGCGCGAAAAGTGAAGAAGAAAAAAAAACCAAGCTGCGCAAACCCGATTGCATTTTTTTCAAGTGTGCTAACCTGACGTGAAATATGAATAGTTCTCATTCCAATGTTCTTCACATAGAAGACTATGTTCTATTTATTCATAAATATATATATACATATATATATATATATATATATATATATATATATATAAAATGGTATTTTGGTTTTATATATATATATATATATATATATATATATATATATATATATATATAAAAATATATATGCCCTTGCTTATTGGTGGTAAATTAGAAAGTTGCATGCTCTATCTGAATCAAAAAAGAAAAAAAAAATGGTTCAGTATCCCTTTAATGCATGATGTGTGCAGTTAATCATGCAATGTAATTTCTAGTAACATTATCATTAAACGCTTGTGTAATTTGAATAACATGTTTAACTTTTTCCTTAATCAGTTAAAGGGACGGTAAGGTCAAAATCAAACTTTTATTATTCAGATAGAACATGCAATTTTAAACAACTTACCAATTTACTTCTATATTCTAATTTGCACTGTATGAAAAGCATACCTAGGTAGTCTCAGAAGCAGCAATACACTACTTGGAGCTACCTGCTGATTGGTGGCTGCACATAAATGCCTCTTGTCATTGTCTCGCATGATGTCTGCAGCTAGCGCTCACTAATGCATTGCTGCTGCTTCAACAAAAGAAACCAAGAAAATGGCTGTTCCAATCAGCCAATAGAATGAGAGCTCAATCCTATTGGATGATTGGATCAGCCAATAGGATTAAAGCTCAATCCTATTGGCTGATTGCATCAGCCAATAGGATTTTTCCACCTTTAATTCCGATTGGCTGATAGAATTCTATCAGCCAATCGGAATTCAAGGGACGCCATCTTGGATGACGTCCCTTAAAGGAACCTTGATTCTTCAGTAGCCGTCAACAGAAGAGGATGCTCCGCACCAGATGTCTTGAAGATGAAGGACGACTTCATGCCACTTGGATGAAGACTTCTCCCGGCTTCGTTGAGGACTTCTGCCCACTTGGATGAAGACTTCTCCTGGCTTGATGAGGATGGATGTCCGGTCTTCAAAAACTGTAAGTGGATCTTCGGAGGTTAGTGTTAGGTTTTGTTTAACGGTTTATTGGGTGGGTTTTATTTTTATCTTAGGGTTTGGGCAAAGAAAAATAGCTAAATGACCTTTTAAGGGCAATTCCCATCCAAATGCCCTTTTCTGGGCAATGGGGAGCTTAGGTTTTTTATATAGGATTTTATTTGGGGGGTTTGGTTGTGTGGGTGGTGGGTTTTACTGTTGGTGGGTTGTTTGTATTTTTTTTTACAGGTAAAAGAGCTGATTTCTTTGGGGCAATGCCCTACAAAAGACCCTTTTAAGGGCTATTGGTAGTTTATTGTAGGCTAGGATGTTTTTTTATTTTGGGGGGACTTTTTATATAGGGCTATTAGATTAGGTGTAATTGGTTTTATTTTGGATAATTTTGTTTGTTATTTTTCGTAATTTAGTGTTTGTTATTTTTTGTAATTTAGTATTTTTTATTTTTTGTAATTTTAGACTTACATTTTTTTAGAAGTGTTAGTTTTTTTTTAATGTGTAATATAATTTATTTAATTGGTAGTTATTTTAATTTTAGTATAATAGTTATGTTAGGTTAATTGTTAGTTTAAACTTATTTTTTTCACAAGAAAGTTTTTTTTTCACAAGAAAGTTTTTAGTTATTTTAAGATAGGGATAAAATTATAATTTTAATTTAATATTAGGGGGGTGGTAGGCTTAGGGGTTAATAGTTGAATTTAGTTTTTTGTGATGTGGAGCGGCGGAATAGGGTTTAATAGCTTTATTATAGTGTCGGCAATGTTGGGGTGTGGGGGAATAGGGGTTAATAACTATATTATAGTGGTGGCAATGTCAGGGAGTGGCGGAATAGGGGTTAATAACTGTTATTAGTGGCGGCGATGTCGGGAGTGGCAGATTAGGGGCTAATAAGTTTTAAATAATGTTTGCGATGCAGGAGGGCGGTGATATAGGGGTTAATAGGTAGTTTATGGGCGTTAGTATACTTTGTAACACTTTAGTTATGAGTTTTGTGAAACATTTTTGTGGCGCAAAACTCATAACTACTGCTTTCAGATAGCGGAAAGGATCGTGCCGGTATAGGCTGGACCGCAAGCATTGTAGCCTCACCACACAACCTGTAATACTGGTGCTATAGAAATCCCATGCAAAAACGTTATTTTTTGAGTGCGAGATTGACGTTGCGTTACAGGCTAAAATGTTTGCGGTATAGCTATACCGACAAGACTCGTAATGGCTGCATTACTGTTTTTACTTTGAAATTACCATTTTTTCAGTGTTAAAACCGTAACACAAAACTCATAATCTAGGTGTAATTAAGTTGCGCTAACCCGACACCAAGTTAGACTTAAATTGCGAAACCCGAAGCGCTTATTTTTAAACCACTTAATCTGTAAGGGATCAAAAAAGGATATTAATTTATTTCCAATCAGAAATTCATGGGGGGGGGGGGTTGTTTTGTTTTTATTCTACACACACAGGGCAAGAGTCCAAAGATACACAAACCAAAGGAAGGGCTTTTGCCCATACCACAAACATAAATTTCTGCTGGTAAAATCTGGATGATTTACCTAAGCTTGCCCTAGTGTAGCACATGTAGTATTGGAAAATAATATCCTCCTAAAAAGTTCCACATAGTCATAACTACCTCCAATAAATACAAAATCATGTTATAAAAAAAAAATGATATAAAAAATAGCATTTATTAGATCCTTCATTTAGATGATCACATCTAAAACCAGGAAGAGGAAAAGTAATTGGCTGCGTCACAGGATTTAGATGGAACCAATTTAAACTTGCACAACAAACGGAAATAGTCTACGGGTTATTTAAATAGGTTAGAAATAAATTAAAGGTCATATACTGCACCGATTGCTTATGTTTACTAAATGAGAGCTTCCTTGTTGGAAGACGATACAAGATAAATGTTTACAGGGACAAAAAAGTACACAAAGAAAATGACTCATGAATGTGTTAGAGCATTTTTTCATTAAACTATTGCTTGAATATTACTATGTGTTTAGCCCGTGGAAAGGTGTTTAACACATAAAGGGCTAGATTATTTGTTTTCCTCGCAAACTAACCTGATGAGTACAAAAAGCCGAAGTTACAATATTGAGACCCCATTAATATATTCCCCCGTAGACTTTAATATAGCGCGAAAAGTGAAGATGAAAAAAAATAACCAAACTGCGCAAACCCGATTGCATTTTTTCAAGTGTGCTAACCCGACGTGAAATATGAATAGTTCTCATTCCAATGTTCTTCACATAGAAGACTATGTTCTATTTATTCATAAATACATATATATATATATATATATATATATATAATTGTATTTTGTTTTTATATACATATATATATATATTTAACCCCTTAACGACGCATGTCGTACAGGGTACGTCTTACACAAACTGGTCTTTAAAGACCAGAGACGTACCCTGTACGTCGTTAAGGGTTTCAAGCGACTGGAAGCGATCCTGATCGCTTCCAGCCGCTTTCAAGGTATTGCAGTGATGCCTCAATATTGAGGCATCACTGCAATACCTTTTTAGGCACACCGATGCAGAGAGAGCCACTCTGTGGCCCTCTCTGCATCGGCCAGTGATGGTGCCTGATCGTTGGTGGGTGGGAGCCATTGCAGGGAGGTGGGTGGGTGGCCCATCACTGGGGAACTTCCTTCCGGCTGTTCACTATGCCGGGTGCGCGCGGGAGCGCGCGCTGAAGGTGAGGGGCAGGTGCGCGTTCGCGATCGCGCATGCACGCGCGCGATCGCGATCGCGATCTAACACAATTATGTGAATTTTTGTGGGGTGGAGGGGTGATCAAGGAGTGATCTGGGGGTGATCTGGGAGGGGGAGGGTGTAGGGTATGGAGGGGGGCAGCTACACTACAGAAAATGTTAGGTTTAAATAAAAAAAAAAAAAGTTATTTTGCAAAGTGGGTACTGGCAGACAGCTGCCAGTACCCAAAATGGTTACTAATAGTTAGTGGGGGGAGGGTTAGAGAGCTCTTTGGTGGGGATCAGGCAGGTTGGGGGCTAAGGGGGGGATCCTACACAGCAGAATATCATTATTATTTTTTTAAATAATAAAAAAAACAAATTAAAACTTTTATTTTAGTACTGGCAGACTTTCTGCCAGTACTTAAGATGGCGGGGAAAATTGTGGGGTGGGGGAGGGAAGAGAGCTGTTTGGGAGGGATCAGGGGGTGGGATGTGTCAGGTGGGAGGCTGATTTCTACACTAAAGCTAAAATTAACCCTGCAAGCTCCCTACAAGCTACCTAATTAACCCTGTCACTGCTGGGCATAATACAAGTTTGGTGCGCAGCGGCATTTAGCGGCCTTCTAATTACCAAAAAGCAATGCCAAAGCCATATATGTCTGCTATTTCTGAGCAAAGGGGATCCCAGAGAAGCATTTACAACCATTTGTGCCATAATTGCACAAGCTGTTTGTAAATAATTCCAGTGAGAAACCCAAAGTTAGTGAAAAAGTGAACAATTTTTTTTATTTGATCGCATTCGGCGGTGAAATGGTGGCATGAAACATATCAAAATTGGCCTAGATCAATACTTTGGGTTGTCTACTACACTACCCTAAAGCTAAAATTAACCCTACAAGCTCCATACAAGCTACCTAATTAACCCCTTCACTGCTGGGCCTAATACAAATGTGGTGCGCAGCGGCATTTAGCGGCCTTCTAATTACCAAAAAGCAACGCCAAAGCCATATATGTCTGCTATTTCTAAACAAAGGGGATCCCAGAGAAGCATTTACAACCATTTGTGCCATAATTGCACAAGTTGTTTGTAAACAATTTCAGTGAGAAACCTGATATTTGTGAAAAAGTTTGTGAAAAAGTGAACAATTTTATTTATTTGATCGCATTTGGCGGTAAAATGGTGGCATGAAATAGACCAAAATGGGCCTAGATCAATACTTTGGGATGTCTACTAAAAAAAAAATATACATGTCAAGGGATATTCAGGGATTCCAGACAGATATCAGTGTTCTAATATAACTATCGCTTATTTTGAAAAAAAATGGTTTGGAAATAGCAAAGTGGTATTTGTACTTATTGCCCTATAACTTACAAAAAAAGCAAAGAACATGTAAACATTGGGTATTTCTAAACTCAGGACAAAATTTAGAAACTATTTAGCATGGGTGTTTTTTGGTGGTTGTAGATGTGCAACAGATTTTGGGGGTCAAAGTTAGAAAACGTGTGTTTTTTTCCATTTTTTCATCATATTTTATAATTTTTTTTATGGTAAATTGTAAAATATGATGAAAATAATGGTGTCTTTAGAAAGTCCATTTAATGGCGAGAAAAACGGTATATAATATGTGTGGGTACAGTAAATGAGTAAGAGGGAAATTGCAGCTAAACACAAACACCGCAGAAATGTAAAAATAGCCTTGGTCCTTAAGGGAAAGAAATTGAAAAATGGCCTTGTCCTTAAGGGGATATACACAGAGAGAAGTGCATAGAACATAGAACAATAGTATTGAGCCAGTTGTTCGTTCCTGTGAGTGTGCTTCTCTCTCTGTGTGTGTATGTATATATATATATATATATATATATATATATATATATATATATATTTCCTGTACAAATGACAGCACTCTCAGGTCTTTTTTCAAAATGAGATCAACAAAATTCTCTTTTTTAATGGAACGTTTTCGAGGAGCTTGTCCCCATCATCAGCATAACATTCAAGTGTAACAAAACATATATTTATACAAACAAACCAATTAATCAAATCTTAACAACCTGTGTCTCCCTTGGTGTCCCAGAAAACCGCCAACCACTCGTGTTTGGAACGCACTATGCGTTCCAGTGCTGTGTAACCGGAAGTACCTCTTGTCATGTGACTTCCGGTTTCGTATATTCACAATATACCTTATCCGTGCAGCATTTACATGTTTCCAACTTATACTCTTGAGTACTTTTGCTTACTATATGTCTATTATACTCACATAGACATTACATTGCCTTATTTTACTTGTGATCTTGTGATACACTGACTTGTCACTTCTGCAGCGTAGTCTAATCACTCTCACACTAGTGTGCTGATTTGTGCAAACTTTATATTTTTGCATTCCACTTTCTCTGTGTAGTCTATATACTGTGTACGTGTATTGTGTGGGTATTAACTTATATGTGTGTATTTGCAATAGCTTGTGTTGATTGTGCCTGTTATGTTTATCTCGGTTACCATGGTTACCCATTAGTGCTAGCTATGCATTATCTATGTGTCTTGCAATCTTTATATAGCCATATTCCCATTAGTTCCTTTAATGCACTTAGACTTAGAGGTCTATTGGTTGCCCCACTACAATCTAATATGCATGTGTATTTTCTCTTCCCCTAAGTGAACGTATTGCGTTACTCAGCCCCTCTTTTCTTAGACCCTTGTGTCTTAGAAGGTGTCTGCTTAGAGGCTAGTGGTCTAATTGTGCCTATAGGCACCTTGCATCTTTTACACATACATTTCTGACATATAGTTTCTTTAATTTCTGTTCTGTTATCCTATTATTTTGTACATTTAGATGTAGCATGTCCTCTTATTCAATGCTTTTATTATTTTTTCTCTATGTTGTTGTTTGTTATTTATTTTTCTAAGAATGTCTCTTTGTATACAGGATTTTCAAGTGTCCCCACTGTGGTACAACTGTCTCCTAGACTTCTATGCATTGGATCTGTGTACATAGCCATTCCACTTCCAATTAGCAGTCTATTTCCGTCCTGCTGTGTCTTTAGATGTTGTTCATCCTTTCCATGCTTATCTTTTGTTGTGATAGGCTACTGTGTATCAAGGTTATGGGAGTTGTTGTTTTACTGGTAACCTGCCACTACTGTGTCTTCCTCCAGGAGTAGTAGGAGGCACTGTCATGTCTCCCCCTGCTCTGATCTAGGGTATATGACTAGGGCACTACCCCCCTTGGGGTCTGTGTCTCAGTCCTACCTTGATCCGGTGCACAGTATCTGGCCATCGTACCTTTGTATGTGTCTCCTACCTACACCAGTGCCTTAAAATCTGGTGCTGAGTTGAGCCCCCCTGGGTGTATTGTGCCCAGTCTATACATCCATTCTGCTTCTCGTCTGAGAAGGGCTGTATTACAATCGCCTCCTCTGTCAAGCTGGGGGATGTGGTCAATTAAGATGTATCTGATGCTGGAGACTTGATGTTGTTTTTGAGTGCAATGTCTGGCTACAGGTTGGTCTGAATTGCCTGTGTCTAGTGCCACCCTTATCGCCCGCCTGTGGTTAGCCATTCTTTCACGTAATGTCCCACTGGTCTTACCAATATAGAATTTGGCACATGGGCAGTAGAGTAGGTAGATTACATGTGTTGTATTGCACGACAGAGAGTGTTTGATGTGATACACCTTGTTAGTATGCGGATGGTGGAAGGTCTTAGTGGCTATTAGGCCATTGCACGTTGTGCAGCCCAGGCACTTATATGAACCTTTGATGTTAACCTTTTCTTTCTTTAGATAGCATTTTTTGGGGTCTGTTTTGACCAGCAGGTCCCTTAGATTTGTACCCCGCCTGTATGCAATCATCGGTGTGAGATTATGTGCAAATCTTAGTTTTGGGTCCGATTGCATCACGGGCCAATGTTTCCTTAGGATCTTGCCAGCATCACTGGTATTTGGTGAAAATGTAGTTGCCATTATGAGCCTGTTAGTTGTATCTTTGTTTTTTTCTTTGTTCATAAGAGTTGTCTGTGTATACGGTAGTAGTTCTTGTACAATTGTATCTACCATATTCTTTTTATATCCTCGCTGTATAAATTTGTCCCTCATAAACTGAAGTTGGGAGACCCCTGTAGCTTTGTCTGTGTTGTTACGTATTACTCGCATCAGTTGTGATTTTATGATTCCTTTGAGTAACGCTGGTGGGTGACAACTCGTGGCACTTAATAAGGAGTTCCTATCGGTGGGCTTATAATACAGTGTAGTGCCTAATGTACCATTTTGTATGTATACATTAAGGTCCAGGAAATGTACTTCTGTTACACTGTGTGTTATTTTGAATCTCACCGGTGTGTTTGTGTTGTTAATGTATTGGAACCATTCTAATAGTGTGTCTTGTCCTCCCCTCCAGATTAAAAAAGACATCATCTATATATCTTACATAGAAAATTATAGATGTTATGTCTTTGTTCCACAGATATGTCTTTTCAAACTCAGACATGTATATGTTGGCATACGATGGGGCCATATTTGACCCCATCGCCGTGCCGGATGTCTGCAAGTAGTATTGAGTTTCAAATCGAAAGTAGTTGTGTGTGAGACAAAATTGCATAAGTGTCATGAAGTACTCAATTGGGGGTCCCTCATATTCTCTATCTTCAATGAGATGGTTCCTGACTGCTGTAAGTCCTTTGTCATGTGGGATGATGGTGTAGAGACTGTTGACATCCAGGGTTAGCAGGATGTCCCCAGTCTCCACAGCAACATCCCCCAGTTTGCGTATGAGGTCATTTGTATCAGTGATGTAGGACATTGTTTTCTTTACTGTGGGTTGCAGTAATATGTCGAGTAACTGTGCTACCGGTTGTGTCATGGATTGTACCGCCGACACAATCGGTCGCCCTGGTGGTCTATCCATAGTTTTATGGATTTTGGGCGTGGTGTATAGAATTGGCACTTTTGGGTATTTTGTAATACAGAATTCATATAAGTTTTCATTGAGATATCCCTGCTGGAATCCAAGTGTTAAGACTTGGTCAAGTTCCTGCTTGAATTTGCCCGTGGGGTCTCTTGTTAGTGTGGTATATGTTTCGGCATCACTTAACTGTTGCAGGATGTCCTCTCTATAGTCTGAATAGTTCAAAAGGACAATAGCCCCGCCTTTATCTGCGGGGCGAATGACCAATGAGTGATCATCCTGCAAAGTTTTGATGGCTTGTGTGTGGTATGGACGGTATATATATATATATATATATATGCGCTTGCTTATTGGTTGTAAATTAGAAAGTTGCATGCTCTAATTGAATCAAAAAAGAAAACAAAATGGTTCAGTATCCCTTTAATGCATGATGTGTGCAGTTAATCATGTAATATAATTTCTATTAATATTATCATTAAACACTTGTGTAATTTCAATAACATGTTTAACTTTTTCCTTAATCAGTAAACTTTTTCCTTAATCAGTTAAAGGGACGGTAAGGTCAAAATCAAACTTTTATTATTCAGATAGAACATGCAATTTTAAACAACTTACCAATGTACTTCTATATTCTAATTTGCACTGTATGAAAAGCATACCTAGGTAGTCTCAGAAGCAGCAATGCACTACTTGGAGCTACCTGCTGATTGGTGGCTGCACATAAATGCCTCTTGTCATTGTCTCACATGATGTCTGCAGCTAGCGCTAGCGCTCACTAATGCATTGCTGCATTGCTTCAACAAAAGATACCAAGAAAATGACTGTTCCAATCAGCCAATAAATAGTTTGCGAGCTCAATCCTATTGGCTGATTGGATCAGCCAATAGGATTGAAGCTCAATCCTATTGGCTGATTGCATCAGCCAATAGGATTTTTTCACCTTTAATTCCGATTGGCTAATAGAATTCTATCAGCCAATCGGAATTCAAGGGACGCCATCTTGGATGACGTCCCTTAAAGGAACCTTGATTCTTCAGTAGCCGTCAACAGAAGAGGATGCTCCGCACCAGATGTCTTGAAGATGGAGGATGACTTCTTGCCGCTTGGATGAAGACTTCTCCCGGCTTCATTGAGGACTTCTGCCCGCTTGGATGAAGACTTCTCCCGGCTTCGTTGAGGACTTCTGTCCGCTTGGATGAAGACTTCTCCTGGCTTCGTTGAGGACTTCTGCCCGCTTGGATGAAGACTTCTCCTGGCTTGATGAGGATGGATGTCCGGTCTTCATAAACTGTAAGTGGATCTTCGGGGGTTAGTGTTAGGTTTTTTTAAGGGTTTATTGTGTGGTAGCTTAGGGTTTGGGCAAAGAAAAAGAGCTAAATGACCTTTTAATGGGCAATGGGGAGCTTAGGTTTTTTAGATAGGATTTTATTTGGGGGGTTTCGTTGTGTGGGTGGTGGGTTTTACTGTTGGGGGGTTGTTTGCATTTTTTTTTACAGGTAAAAGAGCTGATTTCTTTGGGGCAATGCCCTGCAAAAGGCCCTTTTAAGGGCTATTGGCAGTTTAGTTTAGTCTAGGGTTTATTAATTTTGAGGGGATTTTTTATTTTGATAGGGCTATTAGATTAGGTGTAATTAGTTTAAATATTTGATCATTTCTATTTTATTTTGTGTAATTTAGTGCGTTTTTTGTTGTTGTAATTTAGTTAATTGTATTTAATT
The DNA here is from genome assembly GCF_027579735.1 of Bombina bombina. Taxonomy (NCBI): domain Eukaryota; kingdom Metazoa; phylum Chordata; class Amphibia; order Anura; family Bombinatoridae; genus Bombina; species Bombina bombina. The sequence continues at coordinate 261,462,854 of NC_069506.1, forward strand.
AATTTAATTGATTTAATTGTAGTGTAATGTTTGGTGTTAGTGTAAGACAGGTTAGGTTTTATTTTACAGGTAAATTTGTATTTATTTTAACTAGGTAGCTAGTAGATAGTTAATAACTATTTACTAACTAGTCTACCTAGTTAAAATAAATACAAACTTGCCTGTGAAATAAAAATAAAACCTAAGATAGCTACAATGTAACTATTAGTTATATTGTATCTATCTTAGGGTTTATTGTATAGGTAAGTATTTAGTTTTAAATAGGAATTATTTAGTTAATGATAGCAATTTTTATTTAGATTTATTTTAATTATATCAAAGTTAGGGCTGTTAGTGTTAAATTTAGGGTTAGGTTTAGGGGTTAATAACTTTAGTATAGTGGCGACGGTGACGTTGGGGGCGGCAGATTAGGTGTTTATAATATTTAACTAGTGTTTGCGATGCAGGAGTGTGGCGGTTTAGGGGTTAATATGTTTATTATAGTAGTGGCGATGTCCGGAGCTTCAGATTAGGGGTTAATAATTTTATTTTAGTGTTTGCGATGCGGGAGGGCCTCGGTTTAGGAGTAATAGGTAGTTTAAAACCCATAACTACTAACTTTAGGTGGCAGTACGAATCTTAAGGGTATAGGGTGTACCGCTAACTTTTTTGCCTTCCAGGCAAAACTTGTAATACCGGCGCTATGGAAGTCCCATTGAAAAAGGACTTTTTGGAAGGTGCGGTAGTTACTTGTGTTACAGCCAAAAAAGTGTGCGGTACAGCTATACCTGCAAAAATCGTAATACCAGCGGTAGCGAAAAAACTGTGTTATGAGGCTTTTTCACTCATAACGCAAAACTCGTAATCTGGTTGTTAGTACCTGTTAAAAGAAATAAAGGTTAAAAGCCCATAACATAATTGTGGATAAAAATATAATTTTAAAATACATTAACAAAACAGTGTATCTGCAAAGTGTTGCTATTAACCCCTTCAATTTTGATATGAAGATTGATTATAGAAGAAAATGGCAATTTCAGCCCTGTATTTGGTAGAACACACTTGTAGTGATCTGTGTGCATGCATGTGCAATAGCATGGGGTGACATCATGGGCCCGATCCGATATAAATCGTTGCCCGCAAAAGCCGGCGACGTCAAAATTTGCGCTGGTTTGGTATCACATATACGGCGTAACATAGAAGTTACGCTCGTATATTTCTGCCTTCGGCCATAGTTTTTTGGCCCATAGACAGATATACCAAACCAGCACAGTTTGGTATCCAATATACAGCGTAAGGACTTACGTGGCGAAAATGGAGAAATCTTACTCCATTTTCACCTCGCCGCAAATTGCAGGCGTAGTAAGCCTTACGCTGTGTATTGGAGCCCCGTAACTCCCTAAACTAGCTGCCAAATAAAACCTAACACCTAACGTATGCGCAATGTCTATCTACCTGTCAACCGTGAACTGCTAAATAAAACCTAAAACATAACGCATGCGCAATGTCTATCTACTTGTAAACCACGATCCCTAATAAAGTGTTTAACCCCTAAACTGCTACTCCCCGACCCCGCTGACACCTACATTAAATGTCTAACCCCCTAATGTAATCCGCCTACACCATTGCCACTTACATTAAAATTATTAACCCCTAATGTAATCCGCCTACACCGACTCCATTTATATTAAAATTATTACCCCCTAAGGTGAGCCCCCTACCCCGCCGCCACCAATTTTAACTATATTACCCCCTAATCTAATGCCCCTACACCGCCGCCACCAATTTGAATGTATTAACCCCTAATCTAATCCCCCTACATCGCTGCCACTTATAATAAATTTATTACCGCCTAAAAATCTAAACTGTCCCTACCCTAAACTAAATTAAATATAGCCCTGAAAAGGGCTTTTTGCGTGGCATTGCCCCAAAGTAACCAGCTCTATTACCAGCCCTTAAAAGGGCCTTTTGCGGGGCATTGCCCCAAAGTAACCAGCTCTTTTACCAGACCTTAAAAGGGCCTTTTGCGGGGTATTGTCACAAAGTAATCAGCTCTTTTGCCTCTAATGTAATCTAATCCCCCTACACCACTGCCACCTATATTAAATATATTAACCCCTAATCTGACCCCCTTACACCGCCGCCACCTATATTAAATTAATTAACCCCTAATCTAATCCCCCTATACTGCCGCCACCTATATTAAATTAATTAATCCCTAATCTAATCCCCCTATACTGCCGCCACCTATATTAAATTAATTAACCCCTAATCTAATCCCCCTATACCGCCGCCACCTATATTAAATTAATTAACCCCTAAAATACAAAAATTTCCCTACCACTAAACCTAAGTCTAACCCTACAAATAGCCCTGAAAAGGACCTTTTGCGTGGCATTGCCCCAAAGTAACCAGCTCTATTACCAGCCCTTAAAAGGACCTTTTCTGGGGCATTGCCAAAAAGTAACCAGCTCTTTTACCAGCCCTTAAAAGGGCTTTTTGCGGGGCTTTGCCCCAAAGTAACCAGCTCTTTTAGCAGCCCTTAAAAGGGCTTTTTGCGGGGCATTGTCACAAAGTAATCAGCTCTTTTTCCTGTAATCTAAATCCCCCTATACCGCCGCCACCTATAATAAATGTATTACCCCCTAATCTAATCCCTCTACACCGCCGCCACCTATATTAAATATATTAACCCTAATTATATTAGGGTTAATATAGTTATTATATTATATATATTAACTATATTAACCCTAATTATATTAGGGTTAATATAGTTAATATAGTTATTATATTATATATATATATATATATATTAACTATATTAACCCTCTAACTCTAACACCCCTAACTTAATTATTATTAAAATGAATCTAAATAATATTAACTAAATTATTCCTATTTAAATCTAAATACTTACCTATAAAATAAACCCTAAGATAGCTGCAATATAATTAATAATTACATTGTAGCTATTTTATGGTTTATATTTATTTTACAGGTAACTTGTTTTTTTTTTGCTAGGTGCAATAGCTATTAAATAGTTAATAACTATTTAATAGCTACCTAGTTAAAATAATTACCAATTTACCTGTAAAATAAATCCTAACCTAAGTTACAAATACACCTACACTATCAATACATTAAATAAACTACAAATATCTAAACTAAAATACAATTAAATACACTAAACTAAATTACAAAAACAAACAAACACTAAATTACAAAAAATAAAAAAAGATTACAAGAATTTTAAGCTACTTACACCTAATCTAAGCCCCCTAATAAAATAATAAAGCCCCCCAAAATAAAAAAATGCCCTACCCTATTCTAAATTAAAAAGTAACCAGCTCTTTTACCAGCCCTTAAAAGGGCTTTTTGCGGGGCATTGCCCCAAAGTAATCAGCTCTTTTAATTAATAATATTTAACTAATGTTTGCGAGGCGGGAGTGCGGCGGTTTAGGGGTTAATATATTTATTATAGTGGTGGCGATGTCCGGTTCGGCAGATTAGGGGTTAAAAATTTTAGTGTTTGCGATGTGGGGGGGGCTCGGTTTAGGGGTTAATAGGTAGTTTATGGGTGTTAGTGTACTTTTTAGCACTTTAGTTAAGAGTTTTATACTACGGCGTTAGCCCATAAAACTCTTATCTACTGACTTTCAAATGCGTTAGGGATCTTGGAGGTAGAGGGTGTACCACTCACTTTGAGGAAGACTCGTAATACCGGTGTTAGGAAAATCCCATTAAAAAAATAGGAAACGCAATTGACGCAAGTGGATTTGCTGTATTTTAGAGTCGCGCCAAAAAAGTGAGCGGAACACCTGTACCTGCAAGACTCGTAATACCAGCGGCCGTTAAAAAGCAGCGTTATGACCTTTCAACGCTGCTTTTTAACCCTAACGCAAGACTCGTAATCTAGGCGATAGGTGACACATATAATAATCCCTGTAGTTCCCAGTACATCATATACTGTATAATTTACATTTTGATAACATTTGCAGTCCTTACAATGTTGTTAAAGCATAGAAATTTTGATTTCTTTTATTGGACCTTTGTATGTTGGCTTCAACTTATTGTAAGATATTTGTAGTAGAGTCCTTCAGCTATTTTTAAAACCTATTCATGTACAAATTGTAACCATTTAACCTTGAACTCTTGTGTTAAATATTTGGGATTATTTCCTTCTGGTAGCATTGTAGTGTTGCTTTAGGAACATTTTCATTTTTTCATCTACAAATATATATATCAAAGAGAATCTTATAGACATCAACTTTGGGGTCACTTGGTGTTGGACGGAATTATCCTGTTATCTTATTCAAAGTATAAGCCTGTTTGCCCCATGCCTAGATATAAGGTTATCTCTCCTTACATCTGTTTATTATGACCTACCTCATGAGTGATTATGCATGATCCAATAAAACCAGATTTTCTGGAATTGATCAGTAGTACCTTGAATCCATGATAACCCCTCCGTCATAGTATATATCCTGGATCTTGTCTGTCACCTCCTTCCAAGCGGGGGGTCCCACCTTCCAATGCCCCGCTATACAGACTCTGGTAGCTGTGCATAATATTTTAATCAATTTGTTGATTGTTGAGTTGAACTGTAGGAACCCCCAATTCAGGAAGGCCTGGGAAATGGTTATGGATATAGACTCGTCAAATAATTGGCTTAATAGATTGTTTAACTGATTCCACATGCCTCTTATTACAACACATTCCCCCCACATATGACTATATGAACATTGTTCCCCACATCCTCTATAGCATAGCTATAGTTGTTCATTGAAAATTGGGATGTTTTTATCGTGTCAGATACCATCTAAATGATGTCTTGATGCTGTTTTCCCTAAGGTCAGTGCTAATTAAACCCCTACTGGAGTCATATAGAATTTGATCCCATTCATTTTTCGGAAGAGTAAACTCTAGGTCCCCTTCCCATTTTGTAATTATGGCGGATTTATCTTTATATTTGCTGTCTTGGATATCTAAGTATAGTTTGGAGATGGTGTGTTTTTCTCTGTCAGGTGATTTACATATACGTTCCAGGGTTGTGCTTGGTTCTTGTTTTTGATGTATGTCATATTTATTAAGGGCAGAAGAAATTTGTAAATTCATGTACCAGTGTAATTTGTATGGGTATAGTTTTTCCTGTAATTGGTTAAATGTTAATATGTGACCTTTTTCCAAAAAGTCTGCTACTCTATACAATCCCTTGTTTATCCATTTACCTAGTTGTCTCTGGATCTCTTTTGGCAAAAGACACCTTAGAGGTATGACCCATGTTTTTGTAGGTATTAGATCTTGGGATTTAGTAACTGATTTCCAAATTATGTCTGTGTCTAGGATGGTGGGTATTCTATAGGTGCATTGTCTGGTTCCACTTCCCAGTTCCCATAAAATGTTGAGTTATCATTTCCGCACAAATCTCTCTCCATTTTTATCCAGAGAACATTTTGCAACTGTTTTCTTAGTATGGAGGCCTGGGCAATTCTTGATGCCTGATAATAATCTATTAGATTTGGAAGGCCTACCCCTCCTAATTGTCTGTGTTGGGCTAGAATATGTGAGGCAATTCTCGCTTTCCTATCACCTCTCAAGAAGGACAGGAGATCGGTTTGTAGTTTTCGTAACTCTAGGGGAGGTATTTTATTCGGTAGAGCTCCTAAAAGATATAAAATCCTAGGGAATACGCTCATTTTGATAGTTGAGAAGAGGCTATACCAAGAAAAGGTGCCCTTTTTCCATTTCTTTAGATCTCTTTGTAAAGTGGAACATAATTTAGCTTATTAAGCTTTTCATATGAGTCCGATATCTTAGTTCCTAAGTAGGGGAAGGAGTGTTTAGCCCATGTAATATCAAAATTAATCTCTATCAATTTCTAAGTATGGGAGGGGATTGATAAAGGTAAAGCTTCAGATTTATCAAGATTGATTTTATACCCTGAGATTTTTTAGAATTCATGTAGAAGCTGATACAAATATGTTAAGGAGTCTAGTCAATGTCAATATAATGTCATCTGCAAATAATGACAATTTGTATTCTGAATCCCCAATTTTAACCCCTCTAACTTCTTCTGAGTTTCTGATACAGGAAGCCAGTCGCTCGATGCATAGAGCAGACAGGAGTGGCGATAAAGGACATTCCTTTTGGGTACTGTTCAGGATATCTATTGATCTAGATTGAAAGCCTGCTGCACTTATTGTGGCCGATGGTATTGAGTAGAGGCCCCTAACTGCCTGCATAAATGATGCCCTGAAACCCATCTTCGATAAAACCTCAAACATGTATGTCCAATCAATTCTATTGAATGCCTTCTCTGCGTTCAAGGATAAGAGCAGAGAAGGCGTTCCTGTCTCCCCCAGGTATTCTATCTGGTCAACTCTTCTACGTATATTGTCAGGAGCTTCCCTATCTTGTATGAAACCCACTTGGTCTGGGTGTATTATGTGTATCTGCTTAAGTCTGTTGGCCAAAATGTTCGTTAAGATTTTGATGTCCTGGTTGATTAAGGAGATTGAAGCAAAAGAAAGTAGTCTCCAGCAGTGAACAAAGTGACTTTTTATTTTTTAAACACAGGTCAAATACAGCAACGTTTCGGGCTAACAATAAGCCCTTTCTCAAACCTTGAGAAAGGGCTTATTGTTAGACCGAAACGTTGCTGTATTTGACCTGTGTTTAAAAAATAAAAAGTCACTTTGTTCACTGCTGGAGACTACTTTCTTTTGCTTGAATCGTCTGGGCTTGGTCAGCCCTCTCCGTGCACTAGTGAGTGGTGGGTGCTGTATCCATTCCTATTTCATTTGATTAAGGAGATTGGTCTATAGCTCTGACACAATGTTGGATTTTTCCCTGGCTTGGGTATAACTACTATTTTGACCCTAAGGATGTCTGCTGGAATCTCAACCACTTGCATTACATCATACAAAATTTCCTGAGCTGTGGAATTAGTGTGGTTTTAAATAATTTGTAGTATTCATTAGGCAGGCCATCGGGACCTGCCGCTTTGCCTGCTTTGAGTTCTTTAATCACATTAAGTATTTCCTGTGTGGAGATCTCACTATTTAAATCTTCTCTATCTATGGGGCTAATAACACTAAGTTTGGCCTTTTGTAAGAACTGTGTCAATAGCTCATGTGTCTGAGTCATTTTTTTTAACTTTCTGTCCGTCATAAAGTATTTCATAATAAGTTGCAAAGATGTCTGAGATATCTTGTGGGTTTGATGTCTGTGAACCATCTTGCTTTTGTATGCTAGGGATAGAGTATGTTTTTGTTCTCTCTCCTAATTTGTTAGCTAAATATTTGTTGGGCTTATTAGAGTATAGAAAGTAATTAGCTTTTAATTTCTGGATGGCTCTTGTTGCAGTCTCATTTAAAATTTTCGACCAAAATATTTATTTTTGTTTGGAGTAATTTAAAAGTGGTTGTAGAGGGTTTTTGTTTATGCTGTTCTTCCAGTGTATGTATTTCTGTCTGAAGCTGATCTATTGAGTTATTAGATAGTTTGGTGAGTAAAATCTGACTCACCAGTACATAATCTAGTCTTGAGTACATTTTTGGGGCATGTGAGTAGTAAGTGTGATCGGTTGTGCGTCTGTACAATGTCTCCTATGTATCAACCAGGTTATGTACGGCTAGTGACTCTCTTATTGATTTGGATATCGAGTTTTGCCTGTGTTGTTTATTCGTGAGTTTGTTCTCTGTAACACTGGAGTAGGGTGTCAATGTTATATTGAAATCTCATGCTAGAATTGTTCTAGATTGAGACCATTGTGTTAGGTGATGTGAGATCTGATGGAAAAATTAATATTGTTTCTCATTTGGAGCATAAACATTGCAGAGAGTTACCAGTGTATCCTGTATTCACCCCCTAAAAATAAGGAATCTACCCTGCGGGTTGGTTATAACCTCCTCTGTTGCAAAATGTAGAGAGGAGTATATGAGAATGGAGACTCCCTTTTTCTTTTGATCTGTAGTGGAATGGTAATGGAGAGGGTAGTGCTTATGCCAGAATTTTAAGATTAGTGATTGTGTAAAATGTGTTTCTTGTAGGAATATAATTTTTGCTTTTAATCTGATATATTTGTTAAGAGCCGTTTTGCGTTTCACATTTGTGTTTAGGCCTCTCACATTGTGTGAGAGAATTGTTAGTTCAGGTGACATTACTTGTGAGTATCTATCTCTAGTCCTGTCTGGGCTTTGTTGTTGATACATGGAAGAGACCGCATTTTCTTGAATTTATAGGCTTTCCCATATCCACCAATGACCCAGTTGACCACATTAAAATAACAACAATCAAACATTTTGAAAACATAACAACCAAATATCAGGTAAATACCTGAACAATAAATATATGCATCATAAATTTACTGCGTAAATAACTGTGCAGGATAATAAGTCAATAAAACTATTTCTTTAGTAACAAAGGTTATCTTTTTCTAGAACTTTTAAGTTTCTACTGTTGGGTATTCATGGGCATAATATCTCTATTTGTATGTGCTACTCTATAGCATATAATCTAAATTTTGTAAAAACATTGTTACTATGAAACATATAAACGTAATCTCTAATCCTCTAATGCTTTTTTTTAAGACAGTCACATATTGAACTCTCCACATGAGTGAGTGAGTCAATGGTTTTAGTAAAGGAAAAGCTATGGGAAGTGATGAGTGAGAGTGATTAACTTTTCATACTTGTCTGCTATGTGTCACTGGAGGAGTCCAGTTAATGAAATAAGAAGTTCCTTAGCGGTACCTCTTTCCAAGATGAACTATTTCGGCCTCTTCTTGGTGACCTTAATCCATTTGGATCTTGTATTTGTGTCCTTTCGTTGTGGATTGAATTCTCCTTCAGAGTTGTTGAACCTTGTTGGTAGTTCCGGGACCTCCATTTTAAGATATGTGCAGATTTCTGGAATATCTTGCAGGTTTCTGATTGTCAGAACTTTACATTCATGTAGGATGTGTTATCGCAAAGGTAAATCCCCACCGGTAGTTTATTTGGTTTTTGTGGAGTAATAGGGTGAGTGGTCTTAAAAAAGCTTCTCCTTTGTAAGTTTCTCACGCATAGGTCTTGATAGAACTGAACCACCATGACTTAAAATTTGAACATTGGGTTCTTCCTCACTGCTTGGAGGATGGCTTCTTTTCTGGGATGCGTAGTGCAGATATTTCCTGGTCATATTGTTGTGTGCTGTAACTCCCATGCATGGTGAGGTTATATGAGTAAGCAGGGGTGGCTGTGAATAAACATTGTTGTTATTTTTGTAGCTTGGCACTTAACATAGAGTACCCTTTTTCCTTTAGTTTGAATTTTAATATGGTGTTGTTAAGGGTCTCTTAATGTGCTTCGTGTGAAGCCCTTTCATACCACCTCTACGGAGATTGCCGGATCCGGATCGGTTCTATTGCAGCCGTTTTATCTGTGCTGCTCCATGAGAGCTAACAAGATGGCGCCTCCTCAAGTTGCAGCCGGAACTTCCATCTGCCGGTTTTACATGTTTTTACCCCCTTTTGATCTCTGATTACCTCATCTGTTGCTTCCTTGGTGTCCGGTATGCGTTCCGGATCGTGGTTAGACTGTTTCCAGCTGTCTGTTTCTGGTTAATTACCCCTTTGTTCTGTTTCCTGCATGGAGCGGTGTGATTATGCTACCATCTCCGTCCTTAGTCAGGCTCCGCCCCTTGCTAATTTATTAAAAATACTTTAAAATAGTTATTTAAATATTCTTCCTCACACTCTTTATCACTATATATTTTCAGAGAGGCAGGTCACTTCATTTCCATATGATGGATGATTTGATCTACTGTGTATAGTACTTGAATTGTGTTGAATTGTGTTAAAGTGATGGTAAATTCATACCAACTGCTCAACATATTTTAAAAGCTCTTATCCTAACTAGCATATCAATATGCTTTTTTTAATATTAAAAAGATCAGTTTACTGAATAACTTCAATTTTATTATGGTAACGTTACAGTTTTATATTCAGCCTCTCTCGAAAATGTTCTAAGCTACTGCTTTGATTGACATACTTTTTAGCTAATCATTGGCTCACCATGCTCCCCATGTTAAAAAGTACCTGCACGCTCCTGTGATCTGAACTCACTAATTGTGATGCAATGCGCATCTCTTATGCTACTTGCGCATTTGAAATAGAGAATCCTAGAGCTGAGGATTATCTATTTCAAATGCGCAAGTAGCGTAAGAGTTGTGCATGTGCATTGCATCGCAATTAGTGAGTTCAGAGCATGGGAGCGTGCAGGTACTTTTTAACATGGGGCGCATGGTGAGCCGATGTTTGGCTAAAAAGTATGTCAATCAAAGCAGTAGCTTAGAAAATTTTTGAGAGAGGCTGAATATAAAACTGTAACGTTACTGTAATAAAATTGAAGTTATTCAGTAAACTGATGTTTTTAATATTAAAAAAGCATATCGATATGCTAGTTAGGATAAGAGCTTTTAAAATATGTTGAGCAGTTGGTATGAATTTACCATCACTTTAAACACAGCAGCAGGTCTTTGGGGGGTGCTTTTCTATTAGTTTATCAGGCAGATAAAATGGTGAAGGAATAGAGAAAATAATGTAAAACCTTAAAGCAATATTAGGCAAAGAGCAACAGGTAAATAGACTAATATTTTCCACTCAGGCTTGTGTGCAAACACCACTAGATATAAACTTGTAATGCTCGCAGGTTAGCACGTGTACATGGGCATCCGCAGAAATTACTCCGGGGGGGGGCAAAAATGTGGAATATGCTCAGACAATATATACATATATATATATAACAGAATTTATGCTTACCTGATAAATTACTTTCTCCAACGGTGTGTCCGGTCCACGGCGTCATCCATTACTTGTGGGAATTATTCTCCCCCACAGGAAAAGGCAAGGAGAGCACACAGCATGAGCTGTCCATATAGCTCCCCCTCTGGCTCCGCCCCCCAGTCATTCGACCGACGGTTAGGAGAAAAAGGAGAAACTATAGGGTGCCGTGGTGACTGTAGTGTATAAAAAAAAAAAAACATTTTCAACCTGATTAGAAAACCAGGGCGGGCCGTGGACCGGACACACCATTGGAGAAAGTAATTTATCAGGTAAGCATAAATTCTGTTTTCTCCAACATTGGTGTGTCCGGTCCACGGCGTCATCCATTACTTGTGGGAACCAATACCAAAGCTTTAGGACACGGATGAGGGGAGGGAGCAAATCAGGTTACCTAAATGGAAGGCACCACGGCTTGCAAAACCTTTCTCCCAAAAATAGCCTCCGAAGAAGCATAAGTATCAAATTTGTAGAATTTGGCAAAAGTGTGCAGAGAGGACCAAGTCGCTGCCTTACATATCTGATCAACAGAAGCCTCGTTCTTGTAGGCCCATGTGGAAGCCACAGCCCTAGTAGAGTGAGCTGTGATTCGGTCAGGAGGTTGCCGTCCGGCAGTCTCATAAGCCAATCGAATAATGCTTTTCAGCCAGAAAGAGAGAGAGGTAGCAGTAGCTTTTTGACCTCTCCTCTTACCAGAGTAAACGACAAACAAAGATGAGGTTTGTCTAAAATCTTTTGTTGCTTCTAAGTAGAACTTTAAAGCACGAACAACATCTAAATTGTGTAATAAACGTTCCTTCTTTGAAACTGGATTCGGACACAGAGAAGGAACAACTATTTCCTGGTTAATATTTTTGTTGGAAACCACTTTTGGAAGAAAACCAGGCTTAGTACGCAAAACAACCTTATCTGAATGGAAAACCAGATAGGGTGGATTACATTGCAAAGCAGATAATTCAGAAACTCTTCTATTAGAAGAAATAGCAACCAAAAACAGAACTTTCCAAGATAATAACTTAATATCTATGGAATGTAAAGGTTCAAACGGAACCCCTTGAAGAACTGAAAGAACTAAATTTAGACTCCAAGGAGGAGTCATGGGTCTGAAAACAGGCTTGGTTCTAACCAAAGCCTGAACAAATCATTTGCGTAACAAGACAGATAAAGCGGAAATCTGTCCTTTTAGAGAACTAGCTGACAACCCTTTATCCAAACCTTCTTGGAGAAAGGAGAGAATCTTTGGAATTTTAATCTTACTCCAGGAGAATCCCTTGGATTCACACCAGCAGATATATTTTTTCCATATTTTATGGTAAATCTTTCTAGTCACAGGTTTTCTGGCTTGGACCAGAGTATCTATCACAGAATTCGAGAACCCACGCTTTGATAAAATCAAGCGTTCAATTTCCAAGCAGTCAGCTGCAGAGAAACTAGATTTGGATGTTCAAATGGACCTTGTACTAGAAGGTCCTGTCTCAAAGGTAGCTTCCATGGTGGAGCCGATGACATATTCACCAGGTCTGCATACCAAGTCCTGCATGGCCATGCAGGAGCTATCAGAATCACTGAGGCCTTCTCCTGTTTGATCCTGGCTATGAGCCTGGGAAGGAGAGGAAACGGTGGAAACACATACGCTAGGTTGAACGACCAAGGCGCCACTAATGCATCCACTAGAGTCGCCTTGGGATCCCTGGATCTGGACCCGTAGCAAGGAATCTTGAAGTTCTGACGGGACGCCATTAGATCCATGTCTGGAATGCCCCATAATTGGGTTAACTGAGCAAAGATCTCCGGGTGGAGTTCCCACTCCCCCGGATGGAAAGTCTGACGACTCAAATAGTCCGCCTACCAGTTGTCTACTCCTGGGATGTGAATAGCGGATAGATGGCAGGAGTGATTTTCTGCCCATTGGATGATCTTGGTTACTTCCTTCATCGCTAGGGAACTCTTTGTTCCCCCCTGATGATTGATGTACGCAACAGTCGTTATGTTGTCCGACTGAAATCTTATGAACCTGGCTTCTGCTAGCTGAGGCCAAGCCAGGAGCGCATTGAATATTGCTCTTAGTTCCAAAATGTTTATCGGGAGAAGCGACTCTTCCCGAGACCATAGGCCCTGAGCTTTCAGGGAGTCCCAGACCGCGCCCCACCCCAAGAGGCTGGCGTCGGTCGTGACGATGACCCACTCCGGTCTGCGGAAACTCATTCCCTGAGACAGGTGATCCTGGGTCAACCACCAGAGAAGTGAGTCCCTGGTTACCTGGTCTACTTGAATTTGGGGAGACAAGTCTGTATAGTCCCCATTCCACTGATTGAGCATGCACAGCTGTAATGGTCTTAGATTAATTCGAGCAAAAGGAACCACGTCCATTGCTGCGACCATTAGTCCTATTACTTCCATGCACTGAGCTATGGAGGGTTGAGGAATAGAATGAAGAACTCGACAAGCGTTTAAAAGCTTTATCTTTCTGACTTCTGTCAGGAAGATCTTCATTTCCACAGAATCTATTATTGTTCCCAGAAAAGGAACCCTTGTGGACGGTGACAGTATCACTATGTTCACCTTCCACCCGTGAGATCTGAGAAAAGCCAACACAATGTCTGTGTGGGCCCTTGCTTTGGAAAGAGACGACGCTTGGATTAGGATGTCGTCTAGATAAGGTGCTACAGCGATGCCCCTCTGCCTTAGGACCGCTAGAAGGGACCCTAGCACCTTTGTGAAAATTCTTGGAGCGGTGGCTAAACCGAATGGAAGAGCCACAAACTGGTAATGTTTGTCCAGAAAGGCGAACCTCAGGAACTGATGATGAGTTTTGTGGATTGGGATATGCAGATACGCATCCTTTAGATCCACGGAAGTCAAATATTGACCCTGCTGGATTGTCGGCAAGATTGTCCGAATGGTTTCCATTTTGAAGGATGGAACTCTGAGGAACTTGTTTAATATCTTTAAATCCAGAATTGGCCTGAAAGTTCCCTCTTTTTTGGGAACCACAAACAGGTTTGAGTAAAAACCTAGACCTTGTTCCCCGGAGGGGACTGGGTTTATCACTCCCATCTTTGATAGGTCTCTTACACAATGTAAGAATGCCTGTTTCTTTATCTGGTCTGAAGATAAGCGAGACAGGTGGAACCTTCCCCTTGGAGGAAGTCCCTTGAACTCTAGCAGGTATCCCTTGGAGACTATCTCTAGTGCCCAGGGATCTGGAACATCTCTTGCCCAAGTCTGAGCGAAGAGAGATAGTCTGCCCCCTACCAGATCCGGTCCCGGATCGGGGGCTACCCCTTCATGCTGTCTTGGTAGCAGCAGCAGATTTCTTGGTCTGTTTACCCTTGTTCCAGCCTTGCATGGGCTTCCAAGCGGGTTTGGGCTGGGCCGCATTACCTTCTTGTCTTGCGGCAGTGGAATTATTAGCCGGTCGGTTCCTGAAATTGCGAAAGGAACGAAAATTAGACTTGTTCTTAGCCTTAAAAGGCCTATCCTGTGGGAGGGTATGGCCCTTACCCCCAGTGATGTCTGAAATAATTTCCTTCAATTCCGGCCCAAAAAGGGTCTTACCCTTGAAAGGAAAGTAACTTAGTCTTGGACGACACATCTGCCGACCAGGATTTTAGCCAAAGCGCCCTCCACGCTACTATTGCAAAACCTGAGTTTTTCGCCGCCAATTTCGTTATTTGAAAGGCGGCATCCAATATAAAGGAATTTTTTTTATTTTAATGCGTGAATTCTGTCCATGACTTCTTCATAGGAAGTCTCTTTCTGGAGCGACCTTTCTAGTTCCTCGAACCAAAAGGACGCCGCTGAAGTGACAGTAATAACACACGTAGCTGGTTGAAGGATGAACCCTTGCTGAACAAAAATCTTTTTAAGCAATCCTTCCAATTTTTTATCCATAGGATCTTTGAAAGCGCAGCTGTCCTCTATAGGAATAGTGGTGCGCTTCGCTAGTGTTGAAACAGCTCCCTCAACCTTCGGGACCGTCTGCCATGCGTCCCTTCTAGGGTCTACTATGGGAAACATTTTCTTAAATATAGGAGGTGGGGCAAAGGGTACACCTGGCTTCTCCCACTCCTTTTCAACTATGTTCGCTACCCTTTTGGGTATTTGAAAGGCGTCGTCGTGCACTGGGACCTCTAAAAATTTGTCCAATTTGCACAACTTCTCTGGTACTACCATAGAATCACAGTCATCCAGAGTAGCTAATACCTCCTTTAGCAAAGCGCGGAGATGTTCTAGCTTAAACTTAAATGCTACTATATCAGGTTCTGCCTGTTGAGAAAGTTTTCCTGAGTCTGAAATTTCACCCTCAGACAGCCTTTCCCTCACAGCCAATTCTGATTGATGTGAGGGTAAAATAGATAAAGCATCGTCAGCGTCTGATTGTTCATCCCTTTTATCTGTATTTAAAACTGAACAATCACGCTTTCTCTGAAATGCTGGCAGTTTTTATAAAAGATTTGCTATAGAATTATCCACTACTGCTGTTAATTGTTGCATAGAAATAAGCACTGGCGCGCTAGGTGTCGCCTGCGCGGGCAAAGCTGGTGTAGACACAGAAGGAGAGGATGTAGAACTATCCCCACTACCTTCATTAGATAAATCATCTTGGGCAACATTATGAAATGTAACAGAGCTGTCCTCATTTTGTTTGGACGCTATGGCACAATTATCACAAACACTCAAAGGGGGAACCACATTTGTCTCTACACACACAGAACATAGGTTATCTGATGGCACAGACATGTTAAACAGATTTAGGCAGGCAAACAATGCAATAAAAACGATTTTAAACAAAAACGTTACTGTCTCTTTAAATAATAAAATGACACACTTTATTTCTGAATGTTCAAAAAACTATGAAGGCAATATCCGATTTTTCTGAAATTTGGACCCCAGTGTCTTAATGCTTATAAAGTATTGCACAGCAAATATGGAGACTCTAGCTCTTAAAACAAGCAAACCGGAGCTAAATGTTGGATTTAACCGTTTTTATACACCACAATCCCAGCTACAGCATGCTGTAGCTTTTTACCTTCCTTAGGGGTCAACCATCCACAGAAACAAGCCTTCTGGAGTCACTTTCTGAGCCACAGGACCCTCTCACATAAGACTGCATGCACTGCCTTAAAATCTACTGCGTAGCTGAAGTGCTAAAATGAGGCCTCCTCCCTCAGTACACTAGAGTGAAGGGGCCTTCCTGACTAGATTTAGGTGTCTAAAGCAAGCCAGATCAATAAAAAACGTCCCCCAGTGTAAATGAGCTTATAAAACATTTCAATTGCCATCGTATTGTAATAAAAAACCAATCGATTTGGCCCCTAACAGTGTCTACCAGCATAAAAATCAAAAAGGGGAAGCCTGTTATCTTTTTTACTGAGGTGAAAGAAAAATGGCTTACCGTTTTCCCTGAGGGGAAAAATGACTGTCATCTAGCATTAGCCTGTGTTGTTAGAAGGAGACTAGTCATACCTGAAGCAGATGAGTATGCAAACTGTTACCCCCAACTGAAGTTCTCTGGTTTCAACAGTCCTGCGAGGTAACAGTAATGGATTTTAGTTACTTGTGCTAAAATCATAGCCCTCTTAAACAGAAATCTTCATCACTTTTCTGTTGTAGAGTAAATAGTACAAGCCAGCACTATTTTAAAATAACAAACTCTTGATAGAAGAATAAAAAACTACAACTAACACCACAAACTCCTCACCATCCCCGTGGAGATGATACTTGTTCAGAGCAGCAAGGAGAATGACTGGGGGGCGGAGCCAGAGGGGGAGCTATATGGATAGCTCTTGCTGTGTGCTCTCCTTGCCTTTCCCTGTGGGGGAGAATAATTCCCACAAGTAATGGATGACGCTGTGGACCGGACACACCAACGTTGGAGAAATATATATATATATATATATATATATATATATATATACATACATATACTTATGAATCCGCCCTCCAGGGTCATCCACCTGAGCTTCTACTCCGAATAAACACTGAACAGAAAACAGTGAAGTCCCAGGATTTCTCAAACCAATGTCAAAACTTATTAACGTTTTGGGGATACTGCTCCCCTTCTTCAGAACAAACAAATAAGGCACATAACCCCCTTAAATAGGGCAAATAATAATATAGTGGTTACCTCCCCCTCCAAACAAGCGCACTTGTTTGGAGGGCACTTCCGGTCTGGACTATAATACATAACATAATTTCTTCTAAACATTTCTATATAATATTGGTGAGTGCAAACCATTTCAAAAAAGAATATCACATAAACAAGTCATCAGAAGTGCCAATATCTTGGTGAAACTGGAAATGGGGCAATGTTACATACATGTGTAACTAGAACACCGGTACTGAAAACCGGAAGTGGGGCATAATACAAGTGAAATTATGAACAAAGAACTATTAAATATATAATCGAAATAACAAAATTACACAAAAATGGTAGCAATTTTTCATACCTCAAACCACAATGTAGATAGTGAATGTGTTCATCAAACCTAAAAAATGTGATGAAAGATATAAATATAGAGATACAGGTGTACCCAGCATCACAATGTGTAAGTATATAACTGTAAAAAAGTAATATATCAAATACTGGCAATGAACCATAGTTTCTCTGTAGAAGTATTAAATGAACTGTAGAAAACAGTAATATCCATGAAGCATTGACACTATTGGATCTAGTTATGCACATTGTAACAGTGTAGTGTTAGAGATCCTATATAGGGTAACTATGCAAAATGGTGTCTCATATTCTATTTTTAATTCAGCTAAAATGTAATTACTTGTCACCACCAAATGTATGTGGCCAATCTGGATGTTAGAAAGGAGCTACATTAAATGGTATACAAACACCATGCACAAAGGGTCCATCCCAGGGTCTATAAAACTCTGGGGTGAAACCAGAAGGATGCAAAAATGCACATACCTGGTGTCAAAAGACATCAAGGTACCTGCAATGCATCCTAGTATGGTTGATACTAATGCTCCCTGTCTCATATACAAATATAGCTGAATTTACATAAGACAACCCAAATCAGGCATATAGTTCAATCCCTTGGAAAAATAGTGTCTAATCTCAAGATCCTGAGTGTCTGAGGTGCAAAGGGAGGGTGTTCCATGTTTTGGCTGCCTGCTAAGAGAAGGACCTGCCTCCAGCAGTGGTTTTTCTTATTCAGGGGATGAGAGTGAGGGCTTGGTCAGTCGATCGTAGTTGCCTGGGGGGGGTGTGGAAGGTGACACAGTGGTTTAGGTATTCGGGGCTGATGTTGTGGAGGGACTTGAACGTGTGGGTGAGAATCTTGAAGGTGATTCTTTTGTTGATGGGGAGCCAGTGTAGGTCTTGCAGGTGCTTTGTGATGGGGCATTGGCAAGGGATGTTGAGTATAAGTCTTTCAGAAGCGTTCTGAATGCGCTGGAGTCTCTTTTGGAGCTTGATGGTGAATCCGGCATAGAGCGTGTTCCATAGTCTAGTCTGTTGCTGACGAGTGCGTGGGTCAAAGTTTTTCTGGTGTTGGGTGGGATCCATCTGAAGATCTTTCACAGTAGGGGGAGCATGTGGAAGCCTGCAGAGGAGACAGCCTTGACTTGTCGGTTCATGGAGAGTAATGAGTCTAGGATGAAGCCTAGGTTTCGTGCATGGTTGGTGGGGGTTGGAGGGGGTCCAAGAGCTGTGGGCCGCCAAGAGTTATCCCAAGCTGATTTGTTGGGTCTGAGGAGGAGTACTTCGGTTTTGTCTGCGTTCAGTTTGAGACAGTTGTTGCTCATTTAGGTGGCGATTGCTGTCAGCCCTTCATGGACATTTCTCTTAGCGGTGGTGGGTACCCTGCAGCTGATTTCTATGGGCTTGGAGGTGAAGGGTGGGAGTATGACTTTCTGGGTTCTGCTGGTGAGGAAGGAGATGATCCATTCCAGGGCCTTGTTGCGGATGCCGGCGTCATGTAGTCTAGTGCAGAGGGTGTGGTGGGAGACGGTGTCGAATGCTGCTGAGAGGTCTAGGAGGATGAGGGTGGCAGTTTCTCCCTGGTTGAGCAGGGTGCGGATGTCGTCTGTGGCAGTGAGAAGGGCAGTCTCGGTGCTGTGATTGCTCCTGAAGCCGGATTGGGAGGGGTCCAGTGTGTGGTTGGCCGCTATGTGTTCAATGAGTTGCGCGTTGATGGATTTTTCGATGACTTTGGCCGGAAAAGGGAGCAGAGAGATGGGGCTGTAGTTTTTCAGATCCTTGGGATCTGCTGTGTGTTTCTTCAGCAGGGGTTTCAGCTCCACGTGCTGGTCTCGAGGGAGCAGTTGATGGTGCGTCAGAGTTTTGGGGCGATGATGTCACCTGCTTTGTTAAATATGTGGTGGGGGCATGGGTGCTCCGCAGTGGATTGATCTCATGATTCTGAGGGTGTTCTCAGTGGTGAGTGGGTTCCAGAGGGTCCGAGGGGAATTGGCGGTGGTGCGTTTGGGTGGGTTGGCGGTGTTGGGGTGGTTCTGGGGAGTAAAGCTGCCATATATGTTGACAATCTTAGTAAAATGTCGATAATCTTAGTAAAATGTCATTGATGTATCTCCTGTAAAAAATTACAGGAGATACATTTTTAGACCACAGGTATTCGTTCTCAAAATTAGCAATAAAAATGTTGGCATAGGCTGGGGCTACGTTGGACCCCATACCAAGATTTGTTTATCCAATATAACACTACACTGACCACAGTGATATTCAAAATAAATTACAGTATGACTTCAATACACTTTTTGGATTTATTAATAGCATAGAAACTACACTGTACACAAAACCCACTGACCGAAATTCCCTCCTTAGAGCTGAAAGTTGTCCTCCTCCTTCACTCACCAGAAGTATAGTAAAATCACAAGCAATCCGTACAATCAGAAACAATTCTAATACTGAAAAAGGGGTCTCACAACTAATTGACATGAGATCGAAGTTCCTGGATAGGGGATATAAATCTAGGAATATTGATCCCATTCTTAAACAAACCAAGGGACTTACCCAAGATGACATTCTTCAGAAGCAGAACATAAATAAGGACATAACACCAAACTTTTTATGACAACTACATTTGCTCCCAACACAGCACATTTGGGCCAAATAGTAAAAAAGCATTGGAACATTCTCCACTCTGATCCTAAATTGGTGTTTGCCAAATCAACCACCCCCATGGTGGGCTACAAACGTAATGCCAACATCCGAAATCTCCTGCTCAAAACTGACACGGTTAGTTTGTATCAAACTGCCACCACAACTAACATCAGAGGCTGCTACAGATGCCTAAATTATATCACATGCATTGCAGGTACCTTGATGTCTTTTGACACCAGGTATGTGCATTTTTGCCTCCGGGAAGGAACCTTTGTGCATGGTGTTTGTATACTATATAACGTAGCTCCTTTCTAACATCCAGATTGGCCACATACATATGGTGGTGACAGGTAATTACATTTAAGCTGAATTAAAAATAAAATATGAGACACCACTTTGCATAGTTACCCTATATAGGATCTCTAACACTACACTGTTACAATGTGGATAAATAGATCCAATAGTGTCAATGCTTCATGGATATTACTGTTTTCTACAGTTCATTCAATACTTCTATAGAGAAACTATGGTTCATTGCCAGTATTTGATATATTACTTTTTTACAGTTATATATTTACACATTGTGATGCTGGGTACACCTGTATCTCTATATTTATATATTTCATCACATTTTCTAGGTTTGATGAACACATTATTCACTATCTACATTGTGGTTTGATGTATGAAAAATTGCTAACATTTTTGTGTAATTTTGTTATTTCGATTATATATTTAATAGTTCTTTGTTCATATTTTCACTTGTATTATGCCCCACTTCCAGTTTTCAGTACCAGTGTTCTAGTTACACATGTATGTAACATTGCTCCATTTCCGGTTTCACCAATATATTGACACTTACGGACTTACGGTCTTTATCTGATCCGGTTTTGTGCTGTAACAATCGTATTCATTTTGAGTGATGATGACTTGTTTATGTGATATTCTGTTTTTAAATGGTATGCACTTACTAATAATATATAAAAATGGTTAGAAGAAATTATGCTATGTGTTATAGTCCGGACCGTAATTACCCTCCGGTGTCACTTCCGGTTAGGCGGTTTTTTTTTACAGTATTTGTATCTGCATTGATTTTGGCGCTTGTTTGGGGGGGGGGGATAATCACTGTATTATTATTTGCCCTATTTAAGGGGGGTATGTGCCTTATTTGTTTGTTCTGAAGAAGGGGAGCAGTATCCTCGAAACGTTAATACATTTTGATATTGGTTTGAGAAATCCTAGGACTTCACTGTTTTCTGTTATCTATATATATATATACAGTATATATATATATATATATATATATACATATATAAATATATAAACCGAGATCAGAAGAAAAGGCACTCCATAAATAATAGCAGCTCCCAGGGTGCACTTTAGAAAATATCAAAAATATCAGGCACAAAAAAGGCACTCGCTGGTTAGGTAAAACATAACATTTAATAAGTTACATTAAAAAGCATGACGTTTCGGAGGCATTCCGCCCCCTTTATCAAATGCACGATACAGCTTGAAAAATTACAAAAGCAGTATACCCCCTTAGTAACCCCATCACCTTAAATACATGTGTGTAGCTCCATTAGACGCCGAGCCGCGAATGCGGCCCGTGTGCAGTGCCGGGCGGAAGTGACGTCATCAGCGTGAATCACGCTCAGACGTCGGTTGCCTAGGGAATATACAGACGCGGTGTATCGGCCAATGACATGGCCCAAATATCTGATTGTAAACAAAACATAGCGATCAGTCTAGATACCGCAATTGATGTGTATATTCCAGGTGCCGCATAATGGTTGCTAACATTAAAAACATAAATTTAAAATAGATCCAACGATCCAATTATACATATGGAGGACAAATATAAACAGTACAGGGCATGATTAGTATAACACTTAATTATGACATATACTCTGTGATCAAACATCAACTATATACCAGAAGTGTAAAGTTGCATAATTAATATATTTTGATATTATCCAATCCATGTACTTAATCACTTAACTAGTATACATCCACTGTAATCATGTATCCCACAGTATGGCAGAAACCTAGATACCAGAGGACAAGAACCAGAGATTTGTAGGACATGAAATAGAGCATGTAACATGTCAATTCAAAGCATCTACTGTGCGTAAGCGAGGTTAGAGTCATTAGGTCAATATAAAGAGTCCAGAGCCACATTGATAGAACATTTAGGATTCCATGTAGAATGGTGAAAAGTCTAGCATAGTGTTCAACCCCTTTGGTGTTAGGGTATCTAGCATGTATATCCACCTAGCCTCAAGTCTGAGCAGTTGATTGCCCCTATTGCCTCCCCTTGTTAATGGTGGCACATGGTCTATAAGCATAGTTCTAAGACTTGAGACACTATGCTTGCAACGGGCAAAGTGGCGCGCTACTGGCTGATCAGAGTCACCCTTATTAAGGGCGTCTCTAATCGCACAGCGGTGATTGGCCATACGTTCCCGGAATGTAGTGACCGTCTTGCCTATGTAGACAAGGGAGCATGGGCAAATCAACATATAAATTAAGTAGGTGCTCATACATGAAAATCTATAGTTGATTCTATATCGCTTGTTGGTATGTGGGTGTTGGAACGTTTCTCCTTTCAACATGCTGTCACAAGTCACACAGTGCCCACATTTAAAGCAACCCTTCTTGTTCGACTTCAACCAGGTGGTACCCTCATAGCACTTCATGGGGTCAGTTTTTACTAGTAAGTCTCGCAAGTTTTTGGCTCGGCGATAGACAACCCTAGGGGGTTGTTTGTGCAGAAATGGTAGTGTTTTGTTGGTATTAATCAAGTCCCAATGTTTGGAGACCATGTTCTTTACATCTTGGTGCATGGGATCAAAAGTGGTGATAAAATTGAGACATTCATCTGTTATAGTGTTGTCTTTCACGGCGACTACTATGCCCTCTGATCGTTTCACCATTTTATCCTTAATTTCCCTAACCAGCTCATCGTCATATCCACGTGCAATTAACTTGTTGGACATCTCGTCCAATTGAATCTCTCTGTAACATGCCTCGGTATTATTACGTAGGATTCAAGTGAGTTGAGAGGCGATTATCCCATTTTTTTGATGTATGGGATGATAGCTATGAGCTTCCAATAGGGAGTTTCTGTCTGTATGCTTGGTATATAGAGATGTACCAAATCTACAGGCTCCTTCATTTGTCACTTTGAAGATGTTGAGGTCCAAAAAGTGGACCATATCAGCATCATATTCCATTTTAAATTTGATTGGAAGTGTCATACTATTTAGCCTATTAACCCAAGAGTTCAAACTGTCAATGGTGCCCCGCCAGATAAGAAAAACATCATCAATGTACCTGGTATAATATACCACCTCTAACATGTCCTGGGGCCGCATAACAAACTGTTCGTACCAGGACATGTAGAGGTTGGCATATGTAGGGGCCATATTTGACGCCATAGCGGTCCCCGAGATCTGCAGGTAGAAATCCTTTTCAAATTTAAAATAGTTTTTCTCCAAACAAATTTGTAAAAGTTCCAAAAGAAACTCAATGGGAGGACCATTATATTGTCGAGATCCCACCACCATGGACCTGACAGCCTGCACACCTCCCACGTGAGGAATGGAGGTATACAGACTGTCAACATCCATGGTGACCAGGATGTCACCAACCTGTAACTGATCAAATGTGGTTAGAAATTTTATGAGACTAGGTGAATCTTTCAAATATGCATAAGTATCCTTTACTACTGGCTGTAAGTGGTGATCAATGTATTTAGCAATGTTTGAAAACAATGAAACCCTAGCAGAAACAATTGGTCTGCCAGGGGGATTGGTTAGTGTCTTATGGACCTTGGGCAACAAATACAGGACCGGTATTATTGGGAAATCAACCATAAGGAAGGCTAATTCATTCTCATTCAAAATACAGGCCTCACCTGCAGATCTCAGGGACTGATCAACTAGTTTTTGAAACATTGTTGTGGGGTTACCTCTAAGGCGTGTGTATACCTTCTCATTGGCAAGTTGGCGTTTGGCCTCTTGGCGGTAATTGTCATAGTTCATAATGACGATTCCGCCGCCTTTATCCGCCGGACGTATGATGATGGTTTGATCATCACTAAGATCCTTGATAGCCCTGAATTCTTTAGGTGTCAAATTAGGGAAATTAGGTTTTTCTTGATCCTTATCAATGTCATGGCAAATCATACGGGTATAACCTTTTATAGAAGAGTGTGTGATGGCAGGTTCAAAGGTGGATCTAGGTCTAAATACATGTTCAGTGGAAGTGTCCTGTACTTTGTCCTTGAAAAAATCTTTCAATTTCAACTTCCTCTGTAAATTGTGTACATCAACAATCTTATGAAATTTGTCATGGTTAGGAGTTGGTATAAAAGAAAGGCCACGATTGAGTACACTATGCTCCACCTCAGTAAGACGCCTGTCACTGAGGTTGAACACAATGTCTATTTTTTCTTGTAATTTCGCTTTTTTGTTGTGTCCCCCCCTTCTAATGTGGGGTCTCTTGTTTCTCTGTCTGTGTTTGGCATCAGTGGTGGTTTGGCGGCTGCTCTGGTCATAACCCCAGAAAAAGAAGCCGTATTAGACTTAGGGGCCTGTGTGGTACTTAAATCATTAGCTATGTCCCCTTCAGAAGAGTCCCCACCGGTGTCAATAGTGCCAGCAATATTTTTCGGTTTAATGTGCCTGCGTCTAATTCTAGGTGCATCCTGGTCCTTGCCATATAACCATCTATAGACCCGTTTCTCCCTGTAATCACTCTCTACGGATGCTTTGAATTGACATGTTACATGCTCTATTTCATGTCCTACAAATCTCTGGTTCTTGTCCTCTGGTATCTAGGTTTCTGCCATACTGTGGGATACATGATTACAGTGGATGTATACTAGTTAAGTGATTAAGTACATGGATTGGATAATATCAAAATATATTAAATATGCAACTTTCCACTTCTGGTATATAGTTGATGTTTGATCACAGAGTATATGTCATAATTAAGCGTTATACTAATCATGCCCTGTACTGTTTATATTTGTCCTCCATATGTATAATTGGATCGTTGGATTTATTTTAAATTTAAATTTATGTTTTTAATGTTAGCAACCATTATGCGGCACCTGGAATATACACATCAATTGCGGTATCTAGACTGATCGCTATGTTTTGTTTACAATCAGATATTTGGGCCATGTCATTGGCCGATACACCGCGTCTGTATATTCCCTAGGCAACCGACGTCTGAGCGTGATTCACTTCCGCCCGGCACTGCACACGGGCCGCATTCGCGGCTCTGCGTCTAATGGAGCTACACACATGTATTTAAGGTGATGGGGTTACTAAGGGGGTATACTGCTTTTGTAATTTTTCAAGCTGTATAGTGCATTTGATAAAGGGGGCGGAATGCCTCGAAACGTCATGCTTTTTAATGTAACTTATTAAATGTTATGTTTTACCTAACCAGTGAGTGCCTTTTTTGTGCCTGATATAATTATATATATATATATATATATATATATATATATATATATATATATATATATATATATATATATATATACATACACTTTATATATATATAAAAACAGGGGTTGAAAATATTATCTCAAAATACCACTAGTCCTAGTTTACTAGTACATTATACATTTTGGAGTCACTATATGCTAAACTTTTATACATTTTTTTAGGTTTAGGTCTCCAGGCTCCTAATTTGTAAATATAAAAATAGAAGGAGAATATATTGCACATAGATATCAAGATACACACTCCCAGAGACACTAGTTAGTCTTACCGTTTAACAAACAAGTTTCCTTTTGCAGTGAACAGCACTAAGAGGGAGGGAAATTAATAAGGTAAATGGGAAGGATCAGTGAAGTTGGTAATAAAAGAGGCATTGCTACTGCAAGCCTGCCTGTGATACAGAGATATCAATGAGTTAAAGGGACAGTCTACACCAGAATTGTTATTGTTTAAAAAGATAGATAATCCTTTTATTCCTCAGTTTTGCATAACCAACACAGTTATATTAATATACGTTTTACCGCTGTGATTACCTGTATCTAAGCCTCTGCAGACTGCCCCTTAGTATGAGATTAAGTCCTGCCTCAACTGCACTTCTAATTTTATCATGTATGTGTTGACAAGTGTTTCATGTAAACTTCAATACGTCGGACTCACTACGAGGGACATCAGGTGAGGTTCAGGATACATGACCACCTGTCAACCATAAATGGGGGGGAAATCGAAAACCCCACTAGTTCAACATGTTGCTGAGATTCATTGAAAATCGGACCATACCCTGAAATAACAATCCATTGAAAGAGTAGTATGCCCAAAGAGAGGGGGAGATAGACTCAAACTGTTGAATAAACATGATATGTTTTGGGTCTTTACTCTCCAGACCAGGGCTCCTTTTGGCTTCAACTCAGAGTATGATCTGATCAACTATTGGGAATCTGGGTTTTTATATATTTTGTATATATTTTTTATATATGTATGTTGGTATACAGTATAATATAATATAAAATATATAATATATATCTATATATATGCTCTCCTCTATATCCCTATTTGCTTTTAACTTAAAGCACCATTAGATTGCTACACCCCTGCTGTAATGCTTTATTTGTATATTATCACTTCATTTCATCTGTAATTGGTATGGTATTATATGTTTCATAGAGGCAATGTACTTAGAAGATGGTCATATAAAGTGTTAATTAATTTCACCGGGGACACTCCCACACACATGTTTTTACCCAATAGGTTGTTTAGGCTCCCTTTTTAAATGCCATGTTTAAAATGTATCCTCAGCTATGACTAAGGCTTCCTGGCGAAACGCGTAAGCTTTCTTGTGGGTCAGATGTCCTGACCATTTCAGCATATAGAGAGTGCCTCGTTTTTTTTTTAATATACATTAATATAAATTATGAACTTTTTATTTAAGACATCAATTTTTGCCGCTTCTTTCACTTTTGGATCACTGCCCCCTTATCTCAGATCTTTTGATAGACTTTAATTTTTTAATCAGCGGTGACTCATAAATAACTCCACAGGAGTGAGCGCAATGTTATCTATATGACATGTTAACTAGCAGTTTCTAACTGTAAAAAACTGTCAAAATGCACTGAGATAAGAGGCAGTTCAACAGCTTAGAAATTAGCATATGAACCTACCTAGGTTTAGCTTTCAATACCAAGAGAACAAAGCAAATTTGATGATAAATGTAAATTGGATAGTTGTTTAAAATTGCATGTCCTATCTGAATCATGAAAGTTAAATTTTGACTAGACTGTCCCTTTAACCACTATGGAAATATTGAACTGTTTTACACCCACCGACATTTTCAGTGATATAGGCATAGCATTGCATTTACCACTGTAGCAGTAGGGAACAGTTTTACACCCCTTGACTGCTGGGAAAAAACATAGATAAAAAAAGATAAAAAAGATAAGTTTAAAAATATTTTCAAATTATGTATGCCTACTAGCTTGACATTGGAAGCAAAACAGCAGTACCCTTTTGAATTACCCTTGAAGCAGTTTATAAAATGCTGGCTTTTTTTTTTTTTAATGCTCACATCCACACACGATGAAGTCAATTTATTATTGTGCGAACGTACATGATACGATGTAGCGTATCATGTCTGCCACACATCGATAAATGCTGACAGCATACACTGTCGGCATTTATCATTGCACCAGCAGTTCTTGTGAACTGCTGGTGCAATACCGCCCCCTGCAGATTCCCTGCCAATCGGCCGCTAGCAGGGAGTGTCAATCAGCCGGATCGTATTCGATCGGACTGATTGCTGTCCGTCACCTCAGAGATGGTGGACGAGTTAAGGAGCAGCGGTCTTAGGACTGCTGCTTCTTAACTTCCGCTTCAGGCGGAACTGAAGCGGAGTGGGTCGGAAGCAGCATCCGCTGCTTCATAAATCGACCCCTATGTAGTTTTTTGCTTTTACACAGGTGTTGCCAGGTACTAGATATGTGCGATTCATTTCGGATCGATTCGGAAATTCGGAAAATTCGCCAAATTCGGCAATTCGAATCGAATCGAATTTCCGAATTAAAATACTGCCAAATTACCGAATAAATCTGAATTACTTCGGATTTATTCAGTAAATTCGGATGGCCATGGATTACACTAGTATTGTACAGTATAAGTCTAATTCCACCTAATACTTACCGAAATTCCGAACCGAACCGAATCCAGACGAATTTAGTACATAATACTAGTCTAATCCCACCTAACACTTACCGAAATTCCGAATTTCCGAACCGAATCGAACTGAATTTATTAGAATCCGAATGAATCCGAAACAAAACCGAACCGAATTTATTTGAATCCGAATGAATCCGAAACAAATCCGAACCGAATTGATTCAAATTTTTCCGAATTCGAATCGCTCCGAACCGAAATTAAAAAAAATCCGAATGGAACTGAATTTTTTCGCCATGCACATGTCTACCAGGTACACATGCTCTGTGCAGTGAGCATGGCTACCAATCAGAACCTAAAAATGACAAATATTTAAAGTAGCATTTTTATTTTAACATTTAATATGGAGCAGGTCCTCATCAGATCTTTCTAGTAGTAACTGGGTTAAAACAGAAATAAGAATTGTCCTCAGATCCAGATAAAAAATATTGTTGTTTTTTTATATTACTCATAGTCAACAGACAAAACCTATACAGGCACAACCACCACAGAAAAGTTTGTAGCCGACCGCCAGAAGGGCCGCAAGGAGCCGGACCTGAACACTTATTGTTGTTAGAGGCGTTTTTATCACTTCTGTCTAGTAAGTGCATATTGTTATGTGCTTTACTAAATTTGTATCTACTTTATTTTGAATCGAGGATGCAATTTTTTTAAATCTTATTTTGTAGTATTAAGGGCCCCATGTAATTAAAAGGCATGTGGACTGGCTTCTCAAGTTGAGAAGCTGTCCACATACCTTCACTGCATACAGGCAGCAGATCTGTTCGTCCCCTGCCCCGTATGAAACAATCCACACGCTGATGAGCCCTTAAAAATTATATAAATCCCAATAAGTTGTTAAAAGTAAAGATTGCACAATGATAATTACATGCAAGAGTAAATATTTACCCATAGAGTTTGTCGCCCTCAGGTAATATATTAAGCAGTAAGCACAAGTATTTTCTGTAGAAACCACATCAGACCAGCATTACTACATCAGACCACACCACGTTCAGCGTTAATAGAACCTGTAACAGGTACAATTCCTATGCTATGTTCATCTTGTATATTTAAGTGAAACAGAGAGATTTTGCTTTATTTCTTTTACTCTTTCTAATTTCCCAATATCTGGTACATTTTTTATTAAGTTTCCCTGTCTGTCTGTCTATAAAGTGAGAATTGATATGGTCTTTGTTACAACTTATGAGAAATGTTGCTGCTTGGCTATGAGGGTTTTTAAGTGGCAAAGCAAGCAATTGTTTTTTACAATTACCTTGGCAAGATCTAATGTTTTGTTTTATGGGTTTTTTTTACCACAAGTGGGTAGGTGAGGTCACGGTAACCGGCAATATTGCTGAAAAAAAGTATAAGAGTGTGTTAGTAACACCTATAAATCTCTGCTTTCATTGTTTTGCTTTGGGTTCCAGCATCTCACTAATTCATGTTTTTTAATTACCTTTGGGGTTGGAATATGACCCAATGTATTTAACATGGTCAGAGGAAATTACTGGTACAAATGTAATTATTATAACTTAATGCTGCCTTGTGTGTTTGGTTGTTGCTCACTTGATAATCCTAACAAAATTAATTACGATGTGTGCAATAACAAATGTTCTATTATTTTATGATCATTTTAATTAACATTTTGTAATCTCCAGAAGAATAACTGCACCATGGACATGTTTAATAGTTTAAGCATTTTTATTACACAAACAATTAATTATGATGGATAAAATTTAAACTGAGCACGTGCAAGATTGAAGCTTGAAAAGCTTAGATACAAGTGAAAGAAGCCAAAATAGGTTTTCAAGATGGTTATTTTGTTGAATTAGTTAAATCCAATAATTATATTATGCAAAAGTGTTTAATTTCTTGCTCAGTAAACACAATTACATACTGTATCTAAGTGCAACCCTGAGAGCTTTGGAAGAGACCACCTGTTCCCAACTAATTCAAATGAGTTTTTCTTAAATGTAAAATATATGTCCCTTGTCTATTTAAAATTGAAATTTCTCTCTACGTTTACCTGTGATCTTTATTCTCATTATGTTTTATTCATTACAATTTATCTTTTTTCTTTTTAAAAATTATTTGTTCCAGACGTAAATCAATGATGCAACTGCTAATAATAGGTGAGTAAATGAAACATACAAACAATATTATCAGTAAGTGCTCAACATTTATCTGGTATCAACAACATGAATCGAACACAGAGACAAGAATATTGTCTGCTTCCAATTTTTTGTATTTTGAATATTTTACTATAAACCATCAGCCATCAATGAGTTTAATAGTTACAATTGCTTATTCTTATCCTTATATTTACACTTAAATATAGTTTTTTATTTTAAAGTTTATGTATCTCTGCCGAAAGCAAATTATTATTATTCTCATTTATTTGTATAGCGTCGCCAAATTCCGTAGCGCTGGGTACAATGATAGGGGTATACAATGACAAGGATTTGTGATAAAATACAAAACATAACAAAACTAAACAAATCCAGTACAGGAGGAAGAGGGCCCTGCTCTGGAGAGCTCACAGTCTATAGGTATAGGGTGCAGAGACATAAGGTTGGGGTAGCTTGTTACATCGGTTGCAGAAGTCAGGCAGTTCATGTATTAGTTTGGTTAGGATGAGAGACGGAGGTGAGATGGTAAGCCTCTCTGAATAGGTGAGTTTTCAAGGAGTGTCTGAAGCTATACAAGGTTGGAGACAGTCTAATGGAGCGGGGTAGAGAGTTCCAGAGGACAGGAGCAGCACGTGCGAAGTCTTGGTGGCAGGAGTGGGACTTAGAGATAACAGTGGAGAGACATAGGTCAGAGGTTGTTAGAAGAGGACGGGATGAGGAATATTTCACGATGAGAGAGCAAATATAGTTGGGAGTTAGACTGTTGAGTGCTTTGTAAGTTAGGGTTAATACTTTAAATTGTATTGTGGATTGTATGGGGAGCCAGTGTAGAGACTGGCAGAGCGGAGCAGCGGCTGTAGATCGGCGACTTAGGTGGATGAGTCTAGCAGAAGCATTCAAAATAGATTTTTTAGAGGTTGACAATAATCATAGCTAACAAGTAATTGATAAATAGTAAATCTTATATTTAATATTTAACTATTAATTAATCTATTGATATTTGAAAGACTTCAGTTATTAACATTTTAATATTACCCTTTACCATAAGCTTAACTAATAAACATTGGTTATTCAGTAGTGCAGTTATGTTAGTTAAAATAAAAATAATAGATAATTGGTTAAGGGGACATGAAATACAATTTTTTTCTTTCATGATTTAGGTAACATATCATTTTAAACAACTTTCCAGTTTACTTCTATTATCTAATTTGTTTAATTCTCTTGGTATCATTTGTGGAAGGAGCAGCAATGCACTAATGGTTTCTAACTGAACACATGAGTGAGCCAATGAGAATCGGTATATATATGCAGCTACCAATCAGCAGCTAGAACCTAGGTTATTTGCTGCTCCTGAGCTTACCTAGTTAAACCTTTCAGCAAAGGATAACAAGAAAAGAAAGCAAATTCAATAATAGAAGTAAATTGTAAAGTTGTTTAAAATTGTATATTGTGACTAAATCATGAATGTCTAATTATGACTTTACTGTGCCTTTAAGCATATTAAGGAAATGTAAGGCAAATTGCCTGGAATGCACATAAGGGTTAAGGCCAAGACGGAGGAGGGGAGTGTTGTGTTGTGTGTGTGAAACAATGTTGCAGAAAGAGAGGAGGGGTTCCAGCTTACCTTTTTAAGCCCAGTACAGGAAGCACATGTCCTCTTTCTGCTGTTTTTCTCAAAGTTTTCACATGAGACGTTCAAGGAGATCTAAAGCACCTCCAAAGCGAATCATGGAGGCTAGGGAGGAACCTGCAGAGAGAGAAGTTATTGAAGACAGCGATGAAGCAGCTGAGTGGATCCCTCCATCGCCAGAAACGGTGGGTCGAACCCCTTTACTTCCCTCCCTTTCCCCTTCACTTGATCAATCCTCCGGGGAGGTTGGGGGTAGTGGTGGGGAGATTTCAGATAGGGCCCTACTGGAGGTGCTGGCATTAGTGAGCAATATGGGGGGTAGTGCTGGGCATCCAGATGGCGCGTCTGAGCCCGTCGGCCATGCGGCCGGGAGTGAGCCCTCTTTACGGGGGGTTAGTTCTAACGTAGGCCCCAATTTAGTTACGATGTCGGGCCCTGCCGGGCCCGTTTCTGGCCTTCGCAGGCCCACATGTCCCCCTAAAGTAGCCGGTAAAGCGGGGGTCCCCGCTAGGCCCGCTATGCGGTCTACAGCCGCTAGCTCCTCTGTCCCCTGCTCTCCGGTCCCCCTGGCTGGGCCTCCCTCCCCTCGCGTGGTCGCGGCGGGCCCTTCTCGGCCTGGTGGCGTTCCGGTCCCCGGCCCCTACGGGCCTTGCTCTTTTGCCCCAATAGTTGGTAGTTTTAGTGGGAGCAGTTCGGCCTTACCTCCGACGTCGTCTCCGGTGTCTCAGGACTCCATCGCGGCCGCGGTATCCCTTTTCCAGATGTGGGCATCTTCTTTGTCGGGGTCTCCGGGTGCGTCCCACGTGGTCCTTGGTCCTCCGGCGGTGGTTGCGCAGGCTCCTGCGTCGACTGTTCCTCCATCGGCGGCGACTTCCGGTTTGCGGTCCTCCGAGGGCGGGACTTCCGGTGACGTCATTTCCGATGACGTCACTGCCGGTCCCGCCATTTGTCAGCGGTCATCGAAGCGGAGCAGGTCGAGTTCCCCGCGCGGCATCCAAGGTAAGAGAGGAGTGCCGCGGGGGGGGAACTTATGCTCCGGGGGGCAATTCTGCTGATGCAATGGGGTCTACAGGGGCAGCACTTGTGGGGGTTGATCTTCACGAGGGGGCTATTGGTGAATCAATGGAGGAATTACCTCAGGGGGGGCATTTCTCTGGCCAAATGAACCCGGGGGTCCCTGTTGGAGGCCCCCGTGGGCAGGTTGCAAAGGGTATTACGGCCCGGCAAAGGGCAAAGGCCCCGTCGGGTAGTAATCCTCGTCAAGGGGCAAAGGCCCCATTGGGCAATTATAAAGGTGGCGCAGCACCTATTGGGCACGCTAGGAGTATGCCTAAGAGCGCTGGCAGTAATAGTGAGGTTTCTTTGGGCAAAGGCGGCGCCCGTGCAGGCGGCGCTTTTGGCGCGCAAATTGGTGGGAGTGTAGGGGCTAGGCCTCAGGCTCCGGGCGCATCCCCGGCAGCAGCGAGGAAGGTAGTAACTAGGTCTTCTACCAAACATGGTTCACCAGAACAGTTTCAGAGTTTAGATTTAGCGGTTGCATCCACTAGACGTAAGAAAGCCACCCCTATCACTCAGAAGTCAGTACATTTTAGTGAAGAGATAGAGGACTTTACAGAAGATGAGCAGGGTGTGTATGATGATGTTGCAAGTGGCGAAGGCACCCATGATGTCCATGATGTGTGTGAGGGGATGCATGAACGGTCTGGGCACAGGGGGAGGGGTAGAGCAGACCTTCCCCTTCGTGGTACTCCTCTCTGGCAATCTCTTTTGCAGGAAAGCGACATGGCTACGTCAGGAGATTCAGGCAGCGGGTTGGAGAGAGGTGCTGAGAGCGGCCAGGACTCCATGGTGTCAGAGGATGAGCGTCCTTCTACTTCGGGAGTCGTGGCGATTCCAAACAGGACCGGTGTGAGAGATGGTGAGTCCTCAGTTTCAGTGGGGTTGCGGGGTTTTACCTCATCCTCGGATGATTCTGGGTCAGAAAATGACAAGGAACTGGGGTTGCATGGGAAGGGCAATAAAAGAATGTATAAGATGCTTAGATGGTTAACTGATGAGAAGAGATCAGAAAGAGGGGGTTTGCGTGACCGTCATGACTATATTGCCTCTGGCAGGTCCGACAGGGCTGCCCCACCCAGACTTCGCATAAGTGGGGTGGGGAGGCCTGTTAATCGGAAGGTGGCACTCCAAGGGGATACTAGATCCTGGTCTTCTTATGATCTGCACGAGCATTTGAAGACTAAGACAGTACGGAGAATTCAAGAGGGTAAATTTGTTAACATCTTCGAGCTCTCGGTGGAAGCCCTAAGGCAGAAAGCGAGAGCGGAGGATGGGACAGGCCCCAAGAAGTACCAGCGCCCAGATACATTTCACGAATGGCGCCGGTGTTTCAGGATCTATGCGTCCTGCTATTTGCAAAAATGGCCGGACCAGTGTTTAGCCGTGTTGAAATACATGGAAAACATGGAGATCATTGCTGATAATTATCGCGATGGTGCCTGGCGGGATTATGATGAGGAGTTCCGCAGAAAGATGGTGGGTAATCCACTGTTGGATTTCGGGTGCGTAGAAATGCAACTCTGGGCCCGGCTGGGTCCCGAGAAATCACTAGGTACTGCGGGGGCCCCGGCGGGTGCAACGCAGTTTCGACCCGCAAATAGATTTCGCAGACGCCCAGCTGGGGTTTGTTGGAAATTCCAGGACAAGCAATGCACGTTGGGAACCGCGTGTTCCTTTCGGCACGCTTGTCGCATCTGCGGGGGATTTCACCCTGCCGCAGACTGCGTTAAAAAAGGGGAGAGACAGGACAGGACTGGGCCAAGAGGCCCTGCTGTCGCTAAGAGCGGACACCCCGCTGAAGGTGGCCGCAATTAGTAAGTGGCTCACACTATACCCCGATAGGGTAACGGCGGCCTTGTTGGAGTCAGGGCTCCGGGAAGGTTTTGTTATCCCCGTACAAGGTCCGGTTTCGGGTGCGGCCTCTCGCAGGAACCTGAAATCTGCCTCCCTTTTCCCGGAGGTATTAAAGGAGAAATTGGGTAAGGAAGTTTCACTGGGTAGAATGGCTGGCCCGTTTAGGGAAAGACCTATGCCGGGATTGGTTATCTCGCCTCTAGGGGTCGTGCCCAAGAAAGACCCAGGAAAGTTTAGGATGATACAACATCTCTCATACCCAAAGGGAAAGTCAGTCAATGACGCCATTCCTCAGGACTTAAGTACCGTATATTACCAGTCATTTGATGATGCCTTGCAAGTAGTACGCAGATCGGGTCATGGGGCTTTACTGGCCAAGCTTGACATCGAGTCTGCTTTCAGACTCTTGCCGATTCACCCCGCATCATTTTACTTAATGGGTTGTTTCTTCAACGGACACTATTATGTTGACCGTTGTTTGCCCATGGGGTGTTCCATTTCCTGCGCCTATTTTGAGGCGTTTAGTTCCTTCTTGCATTGGGCCGTGGCGGAAGTGACAGGAGAGGATAGGATTGCTCACTACTTGGACGACTTTCTCCTGGTCGGCAGACAGGGGTCTAGGGAATGTGAGCTGCTCCTTTACGCCATGCGGCTGTTGATGGAGAAATTTGGAGTCCCCTTAGCAGAAGACAAATCGGAGGGCCCTTGCACTTGTCTAACTTTCCTGGGTATCGAAATTGATTCGGTAGCCCAGGAATGTAGGCTTCCGGTTGATAAGGTACAGAAGATGTTGGCAGCAGTCAGGAGCCTCGCAGCGGCGCAGTTTTGCACGCTGAAAGAGCTCCAATCGGTCTTGGGTCTGCTCAACTTTGCAGGGAGGGTCATCCCGATGGGGAGGATTTTCCTGAAAAGAATGGAGCGCTTGTTGCCGGGAGTTACTTCCCCTAAGGCCAAACTGATGGTTAATAGTGACATGAGGGAAGACCTCCGTGTCTGGGATCTGTTCCTCAGGGATTTCAATGGGATCTGTATTTGGAGAACCCCCCAGACTCCGGCGCGAGAACTGCACCTCTTTACTGATGCTGCTGGGGGTTTTGGATACGGCGCCTATCTCAATGGCGAGTGGAGCGCCGAACCTTGGCCGGCAGAGTGGGCGGCCAGGGGCCGGACCAGGAACCTGTGCCTTCTAGAGCTTTTCCCCATTCTGGTGGCGTTGGAGATCTGGGGGGACAAGCTCGAGAACCGCTCCGTCATTTTTTGGACGGACAATTTGAGCGTGGTTTTCGCCATTAACGGTCTCTCTTCGACCTCACCACCAGTAATTCGATATCTGAGAATTCTGGTTTTGAGATGCCTCAAGCGGAACATTGAGTTTCGGGCTAGGCATGTCCCAGGGGTTAAAAACGTTATTGCTGATGCACTATCTCGCTTTCAATGGGAAATTTTAGGAAATGTGCTCCTGAGGCTGCCACTCATGGCTTTCCCTGTCCCCCTTTTCTTTGGCAGGTGGCTTTGGATGGCAGTCCCTGATTCCGGTGCTTAAGGCGTCCCTGGCACCTTCCACTTGGAAGTCCTATGTAAGGTACTGGGAAGAATGGGTATTCTTCTGCGATGTCCAAGGATTTCCTTCTTGTGCTGGTGAGCAGGACTGGCTATTGCGCTGGCTCGCGGAGCTTAGGGCTAAGTTAGCTAAGAAAGGGGCGGTAACCGCGCGGTTGGCGGCGGTGTCCTTTTTCTGTAAACTATTCACGCTGACGGACTCTTCCAAAACGTTTTTGATTCGTCAAATACTGAGGGGTTGGGGAAGGTCGGAAGTGCGGCGTCCAGACGTTAGGGAACCCATAACGGCGGACAGGTTGGTCCTCCTGCTTCGTGTTTTACCGGAGGTATGTTCCTCAGACTACGAGGTGCGGCTTTTTTCAGCGGCGTTCGCCATGGCGTTTCATGGTGCTCTCCGAGTGGGGGAATTGGTCCCCCAGTCTAAGTTGGCGAAAGTGGGTGGCGTCCTGGCGGAGCACGTCAGGTTTACGGATAATGGGGTATTACTTTTCATCCCTCGATCGAAAGTCGATCAAGATGGTAGGGGGGCCTGGCTGTCGCTACCCGCGCATGCGGGTTCCGCCTGCTGCCCTAGTGCACTGTTGAAGACCTTCTCGGACAGGCGTCCAGTGGGTGCGGTTAGATTTTTAATTCATCAGGATGGTACCCCCCCTGACGAGGTTTCAATTTCGGAAG
The DNA here is from genome assembly GCF_027579735.1 of Bombina bombina. Lineage (NCBI taxonomy): Eukaryota > Metazoa > Chordata > Amphibia > Anura > Bombinatoridae > Bombina > Bombina bombina. The sequence goes on from NC_069506.1 coordinate 261,499,836, forward strand.
GTTTTGGGGTGGGCGGCTAAAAAAGTGGGCTTGAATCCCAATACTATAGCTCCTCACTCCTTTAGGGTTGGAGCTGCTACGACGGCGGCGACTTTAGGCTGGTCGGCTGACCGCATAATGGCGCTTGGGAGGTGGAAGTCTAAGAGGTATCAGATTTACGTTAGGCCACTTATATCCCAATGTTAATATTTGCTGGTTGATAATGTTGCACACTGCGCTGCCATTATATGCCCTAACTCTTGTTTCTATTGCAGGGCCTAGAAGTGGGCCACTTCGTGCCTGGATCGTTGGGCACTCGTTCGTACACTGGGCGGCTATCCGAGCGGCATCGCAACCTGGAGGGCAGCAGCTTGGGTTCTCATTCTCCAGGGTGGTAGTTAGGTGGTTAGGGAGGAGAGGCCTTTGCTGGGCAGATCTGCCTGGGTTACTGCAATCCGCCATGAGGCGGTGGGAGAAACCCCATGTGCTGATCATCCACTTAGGTGGGAATGATCTCGGCTCAATTCCCGGCCGGGACTTGAGCGCAGTGATCCAATCAGATCTGCGCACCTTTAAAGCTTGGTTGCCTGGTGTGAGAATGGGCTGGTCAAACATTATACCGAGGTTGACGTGGAGACACATGGCCAATCATAGGGCAGCGTTCCAAGTTCGCAAGAAGCTCAATAGAGATGTTAGGAAGCTTATGTGCGAGCTAGGTGGTTTTGTTGTGGAACACAAGTTCATTACGGCCGCTGACCGTAGCCTGTACCGAGGCGACGGGGTCCATCTTACGGACCATGGCATGGACCTGTTTATTGAAGATATACGTCAGTCCCTACTCCTATTGGTGTGAGTTGGGTGGCGGCGAGAGTGGCCCTTGATATTCGGGCGATCTCGTGGCGGGTGGACAGTGTCCGGGGGCAGGATGTGATCGAGGTAGAGTGACGGCACTTCCGGCCAGGGATGAAGTCCCCAGACGCGCGTCTGGGGTGTTCCCTGCCCGTGTGATTACGATGCCGAGAATTCCCTGTTTTATAGTATTGAGCTACGCTCTGCTTCTTCTCCTGCGCCCTGGTACTGCCCATCTTGTTAGCATGGGTTACTACGTTTTAGCTAGTACCTGATTGCCGCCCCCCTGGTCCATGTTTATTCAGACGGTCGTTAGTTCTTGTGTTGCCACAATAAACGTGACCTGCGGGTTTTCTCTAACCATAAAAAGTTGTTGTGTCGTTATTTTGTGTGTTATTTATTTCTACGTTTAGAAACTAAGTTGAGTTTATGTTAAACCAAGAATGTATATAGTTATAAGTTATTCTTTCCACAGAGGAGGATATGGCATTTAATCCCTTAAGGAAATGTAAGGCAAATTGCCTGGAATGCACATAAGGGTTAAGGCCAAGACGGAGGAGGGGAGTGTTGTGTTGTGTGTGTGAAACAATGTTGCAGAAAGAGAGGAGGGGTTCCAGCTTACCTTTTTAAGCCCACCCAGTACAGGAAGCACATGTCCTCTTTCTGCTGTTTTTCTCAAAGTTTTCCCCACCCTTCCCTCCCTTTGTTTATTATTTTGCAATCAGTAGGGGGATCCGTCCTTATGGTGGTCCCCAGGGACTAGGGCTATCCGAAGGCTTGATGAGGGCTAACCAGCCTATTTCTGTAAGTCCAAGGACGTTAAGTTTCAGCTCCCCAGGTATTTCAATCTGGTTTACGCACCTTTTTGATCCTGGCCCTTACTGGTACGGAGTGGTGGTTTGCACCCTGGGCTGGCGGGTGGACAGTGTCCGGGGGCAGGATGTGATCGAGGTAGAGTGACGGCACTTCCGGCCAGGGATGAAGTCCCCAGACGCGCGTCTGGGGTGTTCCCTGCCCGTGTGATTACGATGCCGAGAATTCCCTGTTTTATAGTATTGAGCTACGCTCTGCTTCTTCTCCTGCGCCCTGGTACTGCCCATCTTGTTAGCATGGGTTACTACGTTTTAGCTAGTACCTGATTGCCGCCCCCCTGGTCCATGTTTATTCAGACGGTCGTTAGTTCTTGTGTTGCCACAATAAACGTGACCTGCGGGTTTTCTCTAACCATAAAAAGTTGTTGTGTCGTTATTTTGTGTGTTATTTATTTCTACGTTTAGAAACTAAGTTGAGTTTATGTTAAACCAAGAATGTATATAGTTATAAGTTATTCTTTCCACAGAGGAGGATATGGCATTTAATCCCTTATGAGTTTTTCTGTCCTAACCGCTCCTTAAATGTCATATAAGTAGCCTACGTTTTTAAGAGAGTTTTTGTTTTCCTTTTTGTATAATGTCCTGTCTTTTGAATAGTAAAATTTTACTGTATTTATTATTATTTATGTGTATCTCATTTCTATAGTAATTGCCAATGGCATGAATTTCATTGTTTTCTGTTAAGCAAATAATTCTTGCCTGTTGTACCAGTGTCATCAAAACAGTGAAACAAGTGGGTGCTTATATTTTTATAGAAAACAACAGACCATAGGTGGTCACTTGCCATATCTTGCACCCCAGACTTCTATTTTTGGCACAAAAGACAGCTAGGATAAAAAACAAAAAGTGAAACATAGAAACATAAGCATATACAAATTCACTACAGATAAGACGTATATCTAGTTTCAACATAAAATGTGTATCAAAAATTTAAAAGGGACATTTAAGAATAAATACATTTTATAAGCAAAATGCTTAAAGGGACACTAAATCCCCCAAAAAATCTTTCATGATTCAGAAAGAGAATACAAATTTAAACAATCAAATTTACTTCTATAATTTATTTTGCTTCATTTTTTAGATATCCTTAGGTGAAGAAAAAGCAATGCACATGGGTGAGCCAATCACATAAGGCTTCTAAGTGCAGCAACCAATCAGCAGCTACTGAGCCTATCTAGATATGCTTTTCAGCAAAGAATATCAAGAGAATAAAACAAATTAGATAATAGAAGTAAATTAGAAAGTTTTTTTAAAATGGCATGCTCTTACTATATCATGAAAGAAAAAAAAATGGGTTTTATGTCTCTTTAAGTTATTTCCTGCCTCCTTCTAGTCATGGGTGCCACCATAGTGAAATCTAGATTTTACTGCATTCCAGTGTTCGCATATTTGCACTAACTCTCCTTCAGATACCTGCAGGTTCCAAAATGGCGACAGTTATGATTATAGGGAGGTTCATGAAATGTATGTTAGTGTTTAATGTCATTTTACAGAAATGTAAGATGTGACAGCTGAATCCTTTTCCACTGTAAATATTTATATAAATATGTATTTTTCCCCAGTACTCTCTATTTTCTTAATGGATGAAATCCAAGGTCAAGTTTTAAGTAAGTAAATAATATTAATTTGTTTCAGTTAGTCCACGTTAAAAATAATTACATTGTTAGCAACTCTGTTCAGTTCATCTGCAAGATAATACTTTTTTTTCAGATTCTTTTACTAATTCATGTGCATTTAATTTATGTAAACATTAAAGTGAAGGTCAATTTTCATGTGAAAGTGTCCGGTTTTTAAAAAACTATTACAAACAGGGGCACTTTCATTCATGAAAATTGACATAGCACCGTATTTTAAAAATACTTACCTTGTTCTTCTGAAACGATGGATCGCTGTTCTGAAACGATGCCCCGTCTGCTTCTACCTGGTTTACTTACCCAGCAATGACGAAACCGGCTTCCTCCAATCACGGCATTGCCTAAGACAATGATTACCCCAGGGGGGAAGCAGTGATTGGAGGATGCCGGAATCGTCATTGCTGACGTATGAAGAGGCTTGGGACGGGCTGGTGAAGATTCAAGAAGAAAAGGTAAGTATATTTTTAAAAAATGGCTGAAATGTCAATTTTCATGAATGAAAGTGCCCTTGTTTTTAATAGTTTGTTGTTGTTTTTTAAACCAGGCACTTTGACATGAAAATTGACCTTCACTTTAAGGGCAAAAGTTGCACAAAACACTTTAAAAAATACATTACAAAGTACAGTTACACTCATATTAACACTGTCTAATAAAATTTATTTAAAAAAAAATATTGCACAAAAAAAAGTTATGAGGGCTCAAAGATATGAGATCTTGGGTGTAAGAGAAAAAATAAAACTGCTGAAGGGCTTTAATGTAGAGATACATACATATACATGTCTAAATAAATATATATATGTGTGTGTGTGTACATATACATGTATTTGTATGTGTATATATGTATTTACAGACATATATACACATATAAACACAAATATATATGTACACACATATAAACATATATAAGTGTATTTAGAGCCTTTTGCTGTTAAGTAGATGAAAACCTGTAAAAACATTTATGCAATATTCCTATTTAATAAAGGTTATAACTATTTATTTACTGTAAATATTTTACATTCTAATGTTCTGTACATAAGGGAATATGTTCTAATTATTTGTAAATAGATATTTTTATATATATATATATATATATATATATATATATATATATATATATATATATATATATATATATATATATATACTGCATATATAAGTAAAAACCAGGGAAAAGCAGGAAGAGGTTATAGTACTCACACAGATTGTCCTCACTTAAACAGCTATAGGAAATAGGGGTATCTGAATATATGAATAAAAGCTCACCTGGGAGTAAGCCAGAAAATGAGCTTTGGTGCAGACCCTCTGTATTCAATATAAATCTAAAAAGAGAGAGAAAAGAGTATCAGAAATTGCAACTAGATTCTGATAAATGAGAGGGGTTTCAGCACTCTCAATATCCCATAATATAGAAAGTTTAGACTGGAACATTCCACAGAAAAGACCAATGCATATACGGGTACAGCACAAAGAAATAGGTTTTAATCAAAAACACAAAACGTATACAGAGAGAGATTCAAGCACCCTAGGTGTGCTACACACCAAGAAACCTGTACCGCTGCGGTAGATAAAAAATGGCAAACTTGCAAAAATAAAAAGGTGTTAAAATGCCAATATCAGTTAGTACTATCAAATAAGCAGCTTCCAACAGGATGCAGCAAGTGTCTCTGTACTTATTAATAATAATAATAATATAATTGCAGAACACAGCCAGTGATAACAGTACTGGGCAAAGCCGTGTTGTGTATAGAGTTAGCTGCAGGTATATAGATAGGTTACATTTTTCATCATAGACAGCAGTATTATCTCTTCATCATAAACAGCAGTGTTATTGCAGAGGTACTGTGTGATATACAACCTAGAACTGGGTGGTTAGCACTTCCAAAAAAAAAAAACCACAGTAGCTGCAAGTGTATACCCCCCGAGAGCTAATTGCTACTGATACAGCAGGCAAACAAGGTAAAAGCGTCCTCTGGTGCTTTTTCAAGCTGAGTTCCATCTGAACAGGCTAACAGGTGAGTAGACTGATTTTTCCACAGGTGCATGAATTTTCTAAGAAGGTAGCAGCATAAAAGTGAGTCTCATCTACAGATTCCCACTGTAGCGAGCGGGTCGGTGCCAATATAACTCGTAAGCCTTTATTTCTTTCAAGACCATATCATTCTGCTTAACAGATGAACGGCAGAGATAGGATAAACACAGTTTCATGCACCTCCACTGTAACACAAAATGCTTGCTACAAAGTTGCAGTCGACACGCGTTTCGCCCCACAATACTGAGCGAAAGCCGGGGGCCTCATCAGGACTGTCTATTGGTTGTCTTACCAGCACATATATTAACTTTAACTGATAGATAGGCATGGTGAATTACTGTTGGCCATGTTTCTTGAATCTAGGGTGCTTGAATCTATATCTGTTTTGTATTTTTTTGTACTGTACCCATATATGCATTGGTCTTTTCTGTGGAATGTATATCATGGGATATTAAGAATGCTGAAACCCCTCTCATTTATCAGAATCTAGTTGCGAATTCGGATACTCTTTTCTCTCTCTATTTGGATTTATATATATATATATATATATATATATATACGGATATATATATATACATATATATATATATATACATATGTATATATAAATATATATATATATATATATATATATATATAGAGAGAGAGAGAGAGAGAGAGAGAGAGAGAGGTATACATATATATTTGTTTTAAAACCATCAGATATATGTAGAAATATTTAATTATTAATAAATAGAAAATATTTCGCTATGTAAAGAACATTGGAAAATGAAATATTCCGATTTTGATGTCGGGTTATTGCTAATAAGAATATGTGATGGTGTTTGAGTGAGATTGGGTTGTTTTTTTTCTACTTTTTTCCCCCATTGATTTATATGGGGGAATACGTGAACACACACGCAATATTCTAAGTTCAGATTTTTGCACTAGACAGGTTACGGCTAGAGCAAAAACAGTTTACTTTCAACTTGTAATACCAGCGCAACCCGACTAGCACAAAAATCAAGTTTTCGCTATAGCGGAAATGCAAAATACTGCTCCACTTGTAATCTAGCCCTTATTGTTGCATGTAATCCACTCACAACTGATTAGTCTCAAATATTCATTATCTTGAATATATCGTTCACATCCTCATCCTTATTTCTTAAAAAAAGAAAGCTATAGTTTAAATGTTGAATCCTAGGAAACTCAGTCATTACTTTACCCCTTGTATCATGGCATTAATGGGACCTTTATGTTTTTCTTTCATGATCCAGATAGAGCAAACAATTTTAAACATTTCAGTTTACGTCTATTATCAAATTTGCTTTATTCTCTCAGTATCCTTTGTTAATTGATCAGCAGGGAACTACAGGGAACTAGATTGCTGCTCCTGAGCCTACCTAAGTATGTTTTTTAACAAAGTATACCAAGAGAATGGCACCAGTCAAGTTTAACTGAGCAGTATAAACATCAACACCTGTTTTTCTCTTCAGTTTAATGATATTACTATTTTTAGTGTTTTATAAATATTATGCAACTAACAAATATAAAACAAATTGTGAACTGGGTAGAATGCTGGCTTAAGAACAGAAAACAAACGCCTAGATTATGAGTCTTGCGTTAGCCTTAAAAAGCAGCGTTGAGAGGTCCCAACGCTGCTTTTTAACACCCGCTGGTATAACGAGTCTTGCAGGTACAGGCTTACCGCTCACTTTTTCGGCCAGACTCGAAAAGACTGCAAATCCACTTACGTCAATTGCGTATCCTTTTTTTTCAATGGGACTTGCATAGCGCCGGTATTATGAGTCTTGGAAAAAGTGAGCGGTAGACCCTCTCCTGTCAAGACTGGTACCGCATTTAAAAGTCAGTAGTTAAGAGTTTTATGGGCTAACACCGTAGCAAAATACTCTTAACTAAAGTGCTAAAAAGTACACTAACACCCATAAACTACCTATTAACCCCTAAACCGAGGCCCTCCCACATCGCAAACACTAAAATAATTTTTTAACCCCTAGAGATCGCCGCCACTATAATAAATATATTAACCACTAAACTGCCGCACTCCCACCTCGCAAACACTAGTTAAATTTTATTAACCCCTAATCTGCCGTCCCTAACATCGCCGACACCTACCTACATTTATTAACACCTAATCTGCCACCCACAACGTCGCTGCTACTATATTAAATGTATTAACCTCTAAATCTAAGTCTAACCCTAACCCTAACACCCCCTAACTTAAATATAATTTAAATAAATCTAAATAAAATTACTACAATTAACTAAATAATTCCTATTTAAAACTAAATACTTACCTATAAAATAAACCCTAACTGCTAGATTACGAGTTTTGTCGGTAAAAGCTTCCGTTGCTAACGAAATTACAGAAAATAAAAAAGAAATTACAATATTTTAAACTAATTACACCTAATCTAATCCCCAAAGTAATCAGCTCTTTTACCTTTAAAAAAAAAAATACAATACCCCCCCAACATTAAAACCCACCACCCACACACCCAACCCTACTCTAAAACCCACCCAATCCCCCCTTAATAAAACCTTACACTAACCCCTTGAAGATCACCCTACCTTGATAAATCTACACCCAACTGGGCCAAAGTCCTCAACGAAGCCGGGTGAAGTGGTCCTCTAGACGGGCAGAAGTCTTCATCCAAGCCGGGGAGAAGAGGTCCTCCAGAAGGGCAGAAGTCTTCATCCAGACGGCATCTTCTATCTTCATCCTTCCGGCGCGGAGCGGCTCCATCTTCAAGACAACCGACGCGGAGCATCCTCTTCATCCGACGACTCCCGACGAATGAAGGTTCCTTTAAGTGACGTCATCCAAGATGGTGTCACTTCAATTCAGATTGGCTGATAGAATTCTATCAGCCAATCGGAATTAAGGTAGGAAAAATCATATTGTCTGATGCAATCAGCCAATAGGATTGAACTTCAATTCTATTGGCTGATCCAATCAGCCAATAGAATGCAAGCTCAATCCTATTGGCTGATTGGATCCGCGCCGGATGGATGAAGATAGAAGATGCCGTCTGGATGAAGACTTCTGCCCGTCTGAAGGACCTCTTCTTCCCGGCTTGGATGAAGACTTCGGCCCGGTTGGGTGAAGACTTCTCTAGGTAGGGTGATCTTCAAGGGGTTAGTGTTAGGTTTTATTAAGGGGGGATTGGGTGGGTTTTAGAGTAGGGTTGGGTGTGTGGGTGGTGGGTTTTAATGTTGAGGGGTATTGTATTTTTTTTCAGGTAAAAGAGCTGATTACTTTGGGGCAATGCCCCGCAAAAGGCCCTTTTAAGGGCTATTTGTAATTTAGTGTAGGGTAGGGCTTTTTTATTATTTTGGAGGGGCTTTTTTATTTTATTATGGGGATTAGATTAGGTGTAATTAGTTTAAAAAACATAATTATTTTATTATTTTCTGTAATTTAGTGTTTGTTTGTTTTTCGTAATTTAGATAATTGTATTTAATTGTAGTTAGTTTAGGGAATTAATTTAATTATAGTGTAGTGTTAGGTGTAATTGTAACTCAAGTTAGGTTTTATTTTACAGGTAAATTTGTCTTTATTTTAACTAGGTAGCTATTAAATAGTTAATAACTATTTAATAACTATTGTACCTAGTTAAAATAAATATTGTAAAATAAAAATAAACCCTAAGCTAGCTACAATGTAACTATAAGTTATATTGTAGCTAGCTTAGGGTTTATTTTATAGGTAAGTATTTAGTTTTAAATAGGAATAATTTAGTTAATTATAGTAATTTTATTTAGATTTATTTAAATTATATTTAAGTTAGGGGGGTGTTAGGGTTAGGTTTATGGGTTAAGAACTTTAATATAGTGGCGGCGACGTTGGGGGCGGCAGATTAGGGGTTAATAAATGTAGTTAGGTTGCAGCGACATTGGGGGCGGCAGATTAGGGGTTAATAAATATAATGTAGGATTCGGCGATGTTGGGGGCAGCAGATTAGGGGTTCATAACTATAATGTAGGTGGCGGCGGTGTCCGGAGCGGCAGATTAGGGGTTAATAATATAAAGCAGGTGTCGGCGATGTCGGGGGCAGCAGATTAGGGGTTAATAAGTGTAAGATTAGGGGTGTATAGACTCGGGTTCATGTTAGGGTGTTAGGTGTAGACATAAAATGTATTTCCCCTTAGGAATCAATGGGGCTGCGTTAGGAGCGGAACGCTGCTTTTTTTCAGGTGTTAGGTTTTTTTTCAGCCGGCTCTCCCCCATTGATTCCTATGGGGAAATCGTGCACAAGCACATTTTACCAGCTCACCGCTATCGTAAGCATTGCTGGTATTGAGGTGAGATGTGGAGCTATATTTTGCTCAACGCTCACTTTTCTGCGGCTAACGCCGGGTTTGTAAAAACCCGTAATACCAGCGTTGTCTGTAGGTGAGCGGTGAGCATAGAATGCTCATTAGCACCGCACAACCTTACCGACAAAACTCGTAATCTAGCCGAAAGTGTCTAAATAAATGGAGTACATTCAGCAGAGGGGGCTGTTACCAGTGGTGTTCCTCAGGGGTAAGTTCTGGGGCCTGTTTTGTTTAACATATCTATCAGAGATATCAGCAATGGGCTACAGGGTAAAGTATTTCTGTTTGTAGACAAAATGAGATGTGATATACCACAATTGGAGGATTGGACAAAAGACTGGGATCTAAAGTTTAACACAGCAATGTGTAAAATTATGCATTTAGGGAAGAATAATCCAAACATTAATTACAGACACAATGACACTTTACTGACTGTTACAAATGAGGAATGGGACTTGAAGATTATTATTTCAGATTATTTAAAATTTAGTAAACAATGTAGTACTGCAGCGATTAAGGCCAGCAGAATGCTTGGATGTATTGGTAGATGTATTTGCAGCAGAAATACTAGGGTTCTTATGCCACTTTACATATAATTAGTTATGCCTCATCTTGAGTAGTGTGTGCAGTTCTGGAGGCCATATCTCCACAAGGCTATAAACAAACTTGAATCTGTGCAAAAGAGGGCTACCAAAATGGTACATGGATAGACTCAATGACCTAAATATGTTAAAATTGAAGGAGAGAAGGGAATGAGGTAATATGATAGCAACTTTCAAGTATATTAAAGGGCTTAGTAAAACTGAGCCAGTGAGTATTTTACATAAAAAGGAAAATTCAAGAACAAGGGGACATGATCTCAAGTTGAAGGGTAGTATATTCAGGAGTAATTTGAGGAAGCGCTTTTTTACAGAAAGGGTGATTGATTCATGAAATAAAAGAGAGGGGGAGATAGAGAGCACAAAAGAGGGGGAGAGAGAGAGAACAAAAGAGGGGGAGAGTGAGCGCAAAAGAGAAAGGGGAGAGAGAGCGCAAAAGAGGGAGAGAGTGCAAAAGAGAGGGGGAGAGAGCGCAAAAGAGAGGGGGAGAGAGAGCGCAAAAGAGGGAGAGAGAGAGCGCAAAAGAGAGGGGGAGAGAGCGCAAAAGAGAGGGGGAGAGAGCGCAACAGAGAGGGGGGGAGAGAGAGATCTCAAAAGAGAGGGGGGAGAGAGAGAGAGCGTAAAAGAGGGGGAGAGAGAGTGCAAAAGAGAAGGGGGAGAGAGAGCGCAAAAGAGGGGGAGAGAGAGCAAAAGAGGGGGAGAGAGAGCAAAATAGAGGGAGAGAGAGAGCTCAAAAGAGAGGGGGGAGAGAGAAAGCAAAAGAGGGGGGAGAGAGCGCAAAAGAGAGGGAGAGAGAGCGCAAAAGAGGGAGAGAGTGCAAAAGAGATTGGAAGAGAGCGCAAAAGAGAGGGGGGAGAGAGCGCAAAAGAGAGGGGGAGAGAGCGCAAAAGAGAGGGGGAGAGAGCGCAAAAGAGAGGGGGAGAGAGAGCAAAAGAGAGGGGGGAGAGAGAGAGCACAAAAGAGGGGGGGAGAGAGCAAAAGAGGGGGGAGAGAGAGCAAAATAGGGGAGAGAGAGAGCAAAAGAGGGGGAGAGAGCAAAAGAGGGGGAAAGAGAGAGAGCACGAGCAAAAGAGGGGAGAGAGAGAGCAAAAGAGAGGGGAGAGAGCAAAAGAGGGGGAGAGTGAGAGCACAAGAGGGGAGGGAGAGAGGAAAATAGGGGGGAGAGAGAGCGCAAAATAGGGGGGAGAGAGAGCGCAAAATATAGGGGGAGAGAGAGAGCTCAAAAGAGTGGGGGGAGAGAGAGCGCAAAAGAGAGAGGGGAGAGAGAGCGCAAAAGAGAGTGGGGAGAGAGAGGGAGCAAGGGTTGGAACCGCGGTACTTAAAAAAGTGGCCCGTGTACACGGGCTTTAGGACTAGTTTAAACAATAAAGGAAAATAATAACTGCCACTATACCACATTTATTAATTACCAACTTCACATGCAACATTGATGAAAACATACAGATAACAATATATACCAGACATATTCAACTGTAATTCTTACCAGTCGTAACTTTTAAGTTGGTTACATAGAAGACTCCATCTTTTTATGGCACTCTCTCTTTGCTCACAAGTCACCACTCTCAATCTGACATCACCAAAAAGGCATGCAACTTTCTCCCTCCTTCTTTTACTAATGTCCATCAACGCAGCATGCAGGGAACTGTAGTTCCTCAGATTCAGAGCTGCTAACAGCTGCAGATTTTGCATGTCATAATGCTGTGATTGAAAAAAAAAAAAAAATAATAATACCAGCGAAAGCATTGTGTATACATAATAAACATGAAATAAGTAAACAGTCAAGGAAAAAAATGGGACATTCCTTCAATATGTTCTGGGAATAAAAGGACAGTGTGTTAAAAAAATGGGACATTCGCATTCAAAACTGAAGTCTTGAGTAAAGAATTTAAAGACTAACGGCTAGATTTAGAGTTTTGTCGGTAACGACCCGCGTAGCTAACGCTGGCTTTTTCCCCCCCGCACCTTTTAAATACAGCTGGTATTGAGAGTTCACAGAAGGGCTGCGTTAGGCTCCAAAAAGGGAGTGTAGAGCATAATTTACCGCCATTGCAACTCTCAATACCAGCGGTGCTTACAGACGCGGCCAGCTTAAAAAACGTGTTCGTGCACGATTCCCCCATAGAAAACAATGGGGCAGTTTGAGTTGAAAAAAAACCTAACACCTGCAAAAAAGCAGCGTTCAGCTCTTAACGCAGCCCCATTGTTTCCTATGGGGAAACACTTCCTAAGTCTGCACCTAACACCCTAACATGAACCCTGAGTCTAAACACCCCTAACCTTACACTTATTAATCCCTAATCTGCCGTCCCCGCTATCGCTGACCCCTGCATATTTTTTTTACCCCTAATCTGCCGCTCTGTACACCGCCGCAACCTACATTATACCTATGTACCCCTAATCTGCTGCCCCTAACACCGCTGACCCCTATATTATATTTATTAACCCCTAATCTGCCCCCCACAACGTCGCCGCCAGCTACCTACAATAATTAACCCCTAATCCGCCTCACTAACCCTATAATAAATAGTATTAACCCCTAATCTGCCCTCCCTAACATCACCGACACCTAACTTCAAGTATTAACCCCTAATCTGCCGACCGGACCTCACAGCTACTCTAATAAATGTATTAACCCCTAAAGCTAAGTCTAACCCTAACACTAACACCCCCCCTAAATTAAATATAATTTAAATCTAACTAAATAAATTAACTCTTATTAAATAAATTATTCCTATTTAAAGTTAAATACTTACCTGTAAAATAAATCCTAATATAGCTACAATATAAATTATAATTATATTGTAGCTATTTTAGGATCAATATTTATTTTACAGGCAACTTTGTATTTATTTTAACCAGGTACAATAGCTATTAAATAGTTATTAACTATTTAATAGCTACCTAGTTAAAATAATTACAAAATTACCTGTAAAATAAATCCTAAACTAAGTTACAATTAAACCTAACACTACACTATCAATAAATTAATTAAATAAAATACCTACAATTATCTACAATTAAATCTAACACTACACTATCAATAAATTAATTAAATAAAATACCTACAAATAAATACAAATAAATAAACTAACTAAGTTACAAAAAATAAAAAAAGCTAAGTTACAAAAAATAAAAAAATAATTTACAAACATTATAAAAATATTACAACAATTTTAAGCTAATTACACCTACTCTAAGCCCCCTAATAAAATAACAAAGCCCCCCAAAATAAAAAAAATGCCCTACCCTATTCTAAAATTAAAATAGAAAAGCTCTTTTACCTTACCAGCCCTTAAAAGGGCCTTTTGCGGGGCATGCCCCAAAGAATTCAGCTCTTTTGCCTGTAAAAAAAAACATACAATACCCCCCCCCAACATTACAACCCACCACCCACATACCCCTAATCTAACCCAAAACCCCCTTAAATAAACCTAACACTAAGCCCCTGAAGATCTTCCTACCTTATCTTCACCACACCGGGTATGACCGATCCGTCCAGGCTCCGAAATCTTCATCCAAGCCCAAACGGGGGCTGGAGATCCATCATCCGGCTGAAGTCTTCTATCAAGCGGCAAGAAGAAGTCCAGAAGAGGCTTCAAAGTCTTCATCCTATCCGGGCAGAAGAGTAGATCCAGACCGGCAACCATCTTGATCCAAGTGGCATCTTCTATCTTCATCCGATGACGAGGGGCTCCATCTTGAAGACCTCCGGCGCGGATCCATCCTCTTCTTCCGACGTCCTAAGTCTGAATGAAGGTTCCTTTAAATGACGTCATCCAAGATGGCGCCCCTCGAATTCCGATTGGCTGATAGGATTCTATCAGCCAATCGGAATTAAGGTAGGAAAAATCTGATTGGCTGATGGAATCCAATCAGCCAATCAGATTGAGCTTGCATTCTATTGGCTGATCGGAACAGCCAATAGAATGCGAGCTCAATCTGATTGGCTGATTCAATCAGCCAATCAGATTTTCCCTACCTTAATTCCGATTGGCTGATAGAATCCTATCAGCCAATCAGAATTCGAGGGACGCCATCTTGGATGACGTCATTTAAAGGAACCTTCATTCGGACTTAGGACGTCGGGAGAAGAGGATGGATCCGTGCCGGAGGTCTTCAAGATGGAGCCACTCGTCATCAGATGAAGATAGAAGATGCCGCTTGGATCAAGATGGATCTCCAGCCCCCCCTTGGGCTTGGATGAAGATTTCGGAGCCTGGACGGATCGGTCATACCCGGTGTGGTGAAGATAAGGTAGGAAGATCTTCAGGGGCTTAGTGTTAGGTTTATTTAAGGGGGGTTTAGGTTAGATTAGGGGTATGTGGATGGTGGGTTGTAATGTTGGGGGGGGGTATTGTGTTTATTTTTACAGGCAAAAGAGCTGAATTATTTGGGGCATGCCCCGCAAAAGGCCCTTTTAAGGGCTGGTAAGGTAAAAGAGCTTTAAAGGGTAGGGCATTTTTTTATTTTGGGGGGCTTTGTTATTTTATTAGTGGGCTTCGAATAGGTGTAATTAGCTTAAAATTGTTGTAATATTTTTATTATGTTTGTAATTAATTTTTTTATTTTTTGTAACTTAGCTTTTTTTATTTTTTGTACTTTAGTTAGTTTATTTAATTGTATTTATTTGTAGGGATTTGTATGTAATTAATTTATTGATAGTGTAGTGTTAGATTTCATTGTAGGTATTTTATTTAATTAATTTATTGATAGTGTAGTGTTAGGTTTAATTGTAACTTAGGTTAGGATTTATTTTACAGGTAATTTTGTACTTATTTTAACTAGGTAGCTATTAAATAGTTCTTAACTATTTAATTGCTATTATACCTGGTTAAAATAAATACAAAGTTGCCTGTAAAATAAATATAAATCCTAAAATAGCTACAATATAATTATTATTTATATTGTAGCTATATTAGGGTTTATTTTACAGGTAAGTATTTAGCTTTAAATGGGAATAATTTATATAATAATAGTTAATTTATTTTGTTAGATTTAAATTATATTTAATTTAGGGGGGTGTTAGTGTTAGGGTTAGACTTAGCTTTAGGGGTTAATAGATTTATTATAGTAGCGGTGAGGTCCGGTCGGCAGATTACGGGTTAATACTTGAAGTTAGGTGTCGGCGATGTTAGGGAGGGCAGATTAGGGGTTAATACTATTTATTATAGGGTTAGTGAGGTGGGAGTGAGGCGGATTAGGGGTTAATAACTTTATTATAGTAGCGTTGAGGTCCGGTCGGCAGATTAGGGGTTAATAATTGTAGGTAAGGTAGCAGCGACGTTGGTGGCGGCAGATTAGGGGTTAATAAATATAATATAGGGGTCGGCGGTGTTAGGGGCAGCAGATTAGGGGTACATAGGGATAACGTAGGTTGCGGCGGTGTGCAGTCGGCAGATTAGGGGTTAAAAAAATGTATTAGAGTGGCGGCGATGTGGGGGGCCTCGGTTTAGGGGTACATAGGTAGTTTATGTGTGTTAGTGTACTTTAGAGCACAGTAGTTAAGAGCTTTATAAACCTGCGTTAGCCCATAAAGCTCTTAACTCCTGACTTTTTTCTGCGGCTGGAGTTTTGTCGTTAGATTTCTAACGCTCACTTCAGCCAAGACTCTAAATACCGGTGTTAGAAAGATCCCATTGAAAAGATAGGATACACAAATGGCGTAGGGGGATCTGCGGTATGGAAAAGTCGCGGCTGCAAAGTGAGCGTTAGACCCTTACCTACAAGACTCTAAATACCAGCGGTAGCCCAAAACCAGCGTTAGGAGCCTCTAACGCTGGTTTTGACGGCTAACGCCAAACTCTAAATCTAGCCGTTTATTAGTAGAAATTTAAACTAATGAAGGGGGACAGAGTTAATATACCCATCTGTCCCCCAGAGCATGCCAAGACAGTCAACCAAATTTTAGATTCTTGTTTATTTAAGAAAAAAAAAACATTACTTTTAGGAATAAGACTGAATAATGTAGGCAGGAGTTGTATAGACCATGCAAAAGGATTTGAGAATTGAGAATGCAAAAAATGTCGCCGCTACTATAATAAAGTTATTAACCCCTAAACCTAAGTCTAACCCTAACCCTAACACCCCCCTAAGTTAAATATATATATTTTTTTTTTATAACTTTATTTATAGTAATAGGATCCATTACACACAGAACAAGTCGTACAAAGAAATAGCATGGATACAATTGGAACAATTTGATCTGATGAAGCATACATACAGTCAGTGTCATGCCCGGTTTAACCTTGTGAGACTATTCATAACATACATCACAGACCAAACATCCTTTTTTCTGTTGTAAGAATCATGATACAAAAGGTAAACATCAAAGAGCCCTTTTTTCAATTTTTAACAAGAAAACAAACACACAAACAATAAAAAACATAATCAAAATTATAACTTACCCACAACAACCCCAGACCTTCCTCCGCAGACCAGGACCCGAGACAATAATGTATGATTCATTTAGAGAGGAAGGTTAGTTAGAGCAGCTAGAAAGGCACCAGTTACCTCTCAAATTTTCTTTAAGGATATAAAGGCTATTTCTAAAAGGATAGAATAGTCTCTGATGGCTGTTGGTAAACTTAATAAATATGGTTCCCATTTATGCAGAAATCTTTTAATTCTCCTCTCCGGGTCCCACCTAACATCTGCTTGTTCTATTAACATTTGGAGGTGAATTTTTTATTTTAAGTGTTGAAAGGGGGGAGATTTATTCTCTGCCCAACCAGACAAAATGAACTGCCTTGCTAGGATAACAACTGTAGAAATGAAGTCGTCAAAATTGTGCTTTTGTCCTCCTGAAATTAGGAATATAATTTGCTAAGGAGAGAAACGTATCTGTGTTTTAACCAGTTTAGTTAACCAGAAGGAGATTTTGTTCCAAAAACTAGACAGCTTGGGACAACTGCAAAACAAATGAATCCAGTCTGGAGAGGGAAGACTACATTTCATACAGATATCTCTGGCCCCTGGTATCCATTTAGAATGCAAATTAGGAGTTATGTATGCCTGTTGTATGATTTTTAAATGTGTTTACCTCAGGATCGCTGAGATAGTTATGGACTGGATCTTGTTCAAACTGGCCTCTATAACTTCTTCATTTATTGCCAGATCTACATACCCCGACCATTTGGATACAATCCTTTGCTCTATGTGGCCCTCACAGCGTTGGAGTAACAGATTATAAGTATTAGCAATAGCATAAGATCCCATCCTAGCCAAAACACATAACTTATCTATGTTGGTCATGTCATTGGTTAGTGCACCCTCGGATTTCAGCTTAAGTATGTAATGTATACATTGAAAGTAAGCAAAGCTGTGATTGCTAGGGAGATTAAACATTTTCCGTAACTCCTGAAAGGGTATAATATCTAAAATCAGCAGATTAATTAACTAAGTGTGATAAGTCCTCTCTGCTGCCACATTCTAAATGCCTCTGTAGTGTACCCCGGGAGGAATTGTAGGTTACCTTGAATTGGCAAGTATTTACTCACAATATTTTGTATACCCCAAAATTTACAGATCTTATCCCAGGCTCTCAGGGGGTCCCGATACAAGATATGTGTCTGTATATATATTGGCAGGGAGGAGAGATCCGCATTTGGGAGAAACGCAATATTTATTGGATTGATTAGGCATGCCTCAAGAGCAGGGATCATAAAGTGATTGTTTCCCACAAGCCAATCTACTGTCAGCTTAGCCAGAGTCGCCCAATTATACCATACAATATTTGGAAGCCTGAGTCCTCCTCTGCCGAATGGCATGAAAAGAAAGGATTTCCCTATTCTAGGCTTTTTCCCCTTCCAGATGAAGCGTCCCATAGCTGCTTGTAGGGAATTGGTATCTCAATGTGTGAGGAGAAGAGGAAGCATCTGCAACTGGTATAAAAGCTTAGGGAACGCCACCATTTTAAAAAGATGAACTCTGCCTGAGAGGGAGATCGGCAACTTCGCCCATCCAACAAGCATCTGGATAAACCGTTTAACAGTGTCCCCGTAATTCAATTGATATATCTTATTAGGATTAATATGTATGTGGATACCTAAATACTTAAAAGAGCCAACTGTAGCTTCAAGGCCTCTATATGAAATTGCAGTATTTTGTGAGTTTTGCAGCCATGTTATCTCTGACTTGTCTATATTAACCTTATAGCCCGAGAAGGACCCAATGTCATCAACCAATACCAAGATTTTACCTAAATTAGCACCTGGGTTTCCTACGAAAAGTAATGACAAATGTTCTCTGTGACCCTGTATATGAAGACCCTCAGAGTTCTGCCTGATGTGGCAAGCCAGAGGCTCTATAGCCAAGTCAAACAACAGAGGGAAGAGTGGGCAACCCTGTCTTGTACCCCTCTGCAACACAAAAGAAGATGAAAGACCTCCATTAATTAACAAAGCCGCCCTAGGAGTCATGTATAGTCTGCGGAGAAACTCTGGAAAATGACCTGCAAAGCCAAATGCAGGTGGTCCCACTCAATCCTATCAAAAGCCTTCTCCGCGTCAAGTGCTAAGAGACAGGCATCAGGGAGGCGAACTAGCTTAGAGGAATGGGTATTGTACCAATAATGGGCTGTAATTGCCAAAGTTTTACGTATATTAGTCACTGATGAACGGCCTTTAATAAAGCCTGTTTGATCCGTATGCACTATGGAAGGCATAATCTGAGATAATCTGTCTGCCAATATTTTAGTTAGTAGCTTATAGTCTCCATTAAGTAGAGAAAATGGACGGTAAGAGGCGGTATTAGTAGGGTCTCTGTCAGGTTTGAGTATTAAAGAAATATTGGCCTCAGAGAATCTGCTGTTTATCATCGTAGTTCCATGTAAGTAGGCTGTGTACAGTGAAGAGAGGATGGGCGCTACGTCGTCACTTAACAATTTATAGTATTCTGAAGGTAACCCGCCTGGTCCTGCAACTTTTCCTATCTTAATATTGCATATTGCTTTAATAACCTCTTGCACACTAATCTTGTCGTTTAGAGATGTCTTTTGTTCTTCAGATAGGCTAGGGAGTTTTAAAGAGTTCCAGAATTTCTGCTTTTTGTGTAAGTCCACTACCTGACTGGAGTACAGGGAAGAGTAATAATTCACAAATTCAGCCATAATTTCTTTAGAGTCTGAAACTAACTGCGTCTGGGACTTAATGGCCGAAATATAAGATTTCGCTTTATAAGCTCTAACTATATTCGGCAGAAGTTTACCCGATTTATTCCCATGCCTAAAATATCTCCCTTGTCTAGATATAGAAAATCCAAAATCACGTTGTGCCAAGAAGGTGTCTCTAGCTAGTTTAACGTCATAATACTGTCACCTAGCTAACGGTGTAGGGTTAGCTAAATAATTATTATATGCATTTGTGAGGTTAGCAAGAAACTCTTTGTCAATCCATTTGAGGCTTTTGTTATGATGAGCAGTAAAGGAAGTAATACATCCCCTCATCACTGCCTTTGAAGCATGCCAAAACAAGCCTGGGTCGTCAATGTGTTGTGTTCTGTTATCTGTCATATAATGTGTCCAGGAGGTTTGAAGATGTTTGCGAAACTCTACATTACTATAAAGGTACAAGGGAAACCTCCATGTTTTACTTGAAGCAATGGCAGGAGCAGGTTGTAATATCAGTGAGATTGGGGCATGATCTGAGATTGTCACTTGGCTTATAGAAGTGTGGGGGATCTGAGGGGTGAGGAACTGAGAGGTTAGAAAATAATCTATCCTAGACATTGAGTTATGCGACTTTGACAAACAGGTAAAATCTCTATCGTCAGGATTACGGGCTCTCCACAAGTCTGTTAAGTCCAGTGTATCCTTAAATGACTGAATTAATGCAACCTCTCTTTTATATCTAGTCAAGTGTACCCTAGCCTTTTTAGACAAGGTCGGGTCTTGAAATCTATCTAACGGTAAGGCCTGAGCCAAGTTAAAGTCTCCCCCAACAATGTAAGGAGCATCATAGGATGACAATTTTGCAAAAAAATTAGTCCAAAAGCTAGGGCAATATTTGTTCGGGCCATAAACATTGCAAATTGTGTATGTGAAGGAGTCTACTTGTAGTAAGGCTATGATATACCTACCCTTCTTGTCTACTACCACCCGTGTAAAAGATACTGGGAGACCTTTGCGCACCAAGACAGACAGCCCCCTCTTTCTACCCTCTGTAGGGGAATACAATATCTGCCCGACCCATCGACTTTTCAGTTTCTCATGCTCTTCCATGGTTAACTTAGTTTCCTGTAGGAGCGCTATGTCTGTATGTAAATTTTTTAACTGTTGCAAGATCATGCTCCTCTTTGCCAGGGATGTAATTCCCCCCACGTTCCACGAGGTCACCCTAAGAGACCTAGCCATATATGATTACTATTAAAGTAAAGGGGCATGAGATATAATTGTACATAAGAAATGGCCATAACTTACAGCTGGTGCAATGGGGGGAGGTGGGAGTATAACCCATTATTCCAAACCTGATATGTGGAGCTGAATGAAGTCTCGGAGGGTCCCAGTCTGCGGAGGTCAAAACATCATGTGACCAGGATTTTCCTTGGTATAAATGAAAGAGAATAACAGTTTTAAATAAATACAACCATGTGTGGTATGTCGTATCAAAGTAAGCAATGTACATCACAGGTTTAATCTTTAGGCTTAACCTCTGCCAGGGATATTCTTTTAATGGTATCTGGGTAAGGTATATAAGACTAAATGTAAGGAAACACACTGGATCTCTGAGGGGAGGAGATAGCTGAGTTATGCATAGGGACTGATGAGCCAAAAATATAAGGCACACTGCGTGATATAACGGTAAACAAAACTGAACATTAAACTGTGCAACTCTCTCTAGTAACCAATCAGCAGGGAGAAAACATAAGTACTGCCCATTCTCTAGGGGCTCCGAAGTACATGCTGCATTGCCACCATGGGAGATGGCGAGCGAGGCCCAATCAGGCCCACCCACTTTTCGGGGTAAATCATGTGAATATAGATCATATGCAAACTCAGTCATCTCCCTGGTGCAACTTGCAAGTATGGTACATAATAAACATTTCACTGAAACATTATATAGCAATAAAAACAATGAGAACACCTGTATATGAAGGTTACTATACATTTTGTGGTATTAATAAGATAAAACAGTGCTGCATCATATACTTATCAACCATTGTCCTACCTCTTTTCAGAGGTTAAGTAAGCTTGGACTGCTGCTGGTGAATGAAATATCTTGGGCCCTGAAGCCGTAAGCAGTTTCAGCTTAGCTGGATATAACAGGGGAACCTTGCGCCTGTGGTGTTGCTCCTAATATGGCGCCATTCGCGCCTCTACTTTGCCTTTTTTCTTTTCATGGACCAGTAACGATGTTAAAGTCCTGCGTGCGAGAGCCCTGCTCCCTTTTTCAACCAAAATGCAGCGGCCAGTACTCGGTCCTCCACTTGGCAAGATGTAAGGCACAGGGGTGGACAAATAAAGCAGTTTTAGTAACTTTTAATAGAGACTAGTTACGGAGCTCTGTCTTCTTGCTGCTAGTCCACCCACCAGAAGTCCCAAGTTAAATATAATTTAAAGAAATCTAAATAAATTTACTATAATTAAATAAATTAATCCTATTTAAAACTAAATACTTACCTATAAAATAAACCCTAAAATAGCTACAATATAATTAATAATTACATTGCAGCTATTTTAGGATTTATATTTATTTTACAGGCAACTTTGTATTTATTTTAACTAGCTACAATAGCTATTAAATAGTTAATAACTATTTAATAGCTACCTAGTTAAAATAATTACAAAATTACCTGTAAAATAAAACTAACCTAAGTTACAAATACACCTAACACTACACTATCAATAAATTAATTAAATAAATTACCCTACAATGATCTAAACTAAAATACAATTAAATAAACTAAACTATATTACAACCCCCCCCCCACTAAATTACAAAAAAATGAAATACTTACCTATAAAATAAACCCTAAATCTAATTACACCTAATCTAAGCCCCCTAATAAAATAAAAAAGCCCCCCAAAATAATAAAATTCCCTACCCTATACTAAATTACAAAAGTAATCAGCTATTTTACCAGCCCTTAAAAGGGCTTTCTCCAACATAGGTGTGTCCGGTCTACGGCGTCATCCTTACTTGTGGGATATTCTCTTCCCCAACAGGAAATGGCAAAGAGTCCCAGCAAAGCTGGTCACATGATCCATCCTAGGCTCCGCCCACCCCAGTCATTCTCTTTGTCGTTGCACAGGCAACATCTCCACGGAGATGGTTAAGAGTTTTTTGGTGTTTAAATGTAGTTTTTATTCTTCAATCAAGTGTTTGTTATTTTAAAATAGTGCTGGCATGTACTATTTACTCTGAAACAGAAAAAAGATGAAGATTTCTGTTTGTAAGAGGAAGATGATTTTAGCAGAAGTTACTAAAATCGATTGCTGTTTCCACACAGGACTGTTGAGATGAAGTAACTTCAGTTGGGGGAAACAGTTGGCAGACTTTTCTGCTTAAGGTATGACTGGCCATATTTCTAACAAGACTATGTAATGCTGGAAGGCTGTCATTTCCCCTTATGGGGACCGGTAAGCCATTTTCTTAGTTAAATAAAAGAATAAAGGGCTTCATAAGGGCTTAAAAAACTGGTAGACATTTTTCTGGGCTAAAACGATTGCTTTGCTAGGCATATTTTGCAGATTCTAACTATTAATGGTTATTATAATCTTGGGGATTGTTTAGAAAAACGGCAGGCACTGTGTTGGACACCTTTTTCAGATGGGGGCCTTTTCTAGTTATAGACAGAGCCTCATTTTCGCGCCACTAATGCGCAGTTGTTTTTGGAGAGCAAGGCATGCAGATGCATGTGTGAGGAGCTAAGAATCACTGAAAAAGCTTATAGAAGGCATCATTTGGTATCGTATTCCCCTCTGGGCTTGGTTGGGTCTCAGCAAAGCATATAGCTGGGACTGTATAGGGGTTAAATGTAAAAACGGCTCCGGTTCCGTTAATTTAAGGGTTAAAGCTCTGAAATTTGGTGTGCAATACTTTTAATGCTTTAAGACACTGTCGTGAAATTTTGGTGAATTTTGAACAATTCCTTCATACTTTTTCACATATTCAGTAATAAAGTGTTTTCAGTTTGAAATTTAAAGTGACAGTAACGGTTTTATTTTAAAACGTTTTTTGTGCTTTGTTGACAAGTTTAAGCCTGTTTAACATGTCTGTACCATCAAATAAGCTATGTTCTATATGTATGAAAGCCAATGTGTCTCCCCATTTAAATTTATGTGATAATTGTGCCATAGTGTCCAAACAAAGTAGGGACAGCAATGCCACAGATAATGATATTGCCCAAGATGATTCCTCAAATGAGGGGAGTAAACATGATACTACATCATCCCCTTCTGTGTCTACACCAGTTTTGCCCACACAAGAGGCCCCTAGTACATCTAGTGCGCCAATTCTTATTACCATGCAACAATTAACGGCTGTAATGGATAACTCTATAGCAAACATTTTATCCAAAATGCCTACTTATCAGAGAAAGCGCGATTGCTCTGTTTTAAACACTGAAGAGCAAGAGGACGCTGATGATAACTGTTCTGACATACCCTCACACCAATCTGAAGGGGCCATGAGGGAGGTTTTGTCTGAGGGAGAAGTTTCAGATTCAGGAAAAATTTCTCAACAAGCTGAACCTGATGTTGTGACATTTAAATTTAAATTAGAACATCTCCGCGCACTGCTTAAGGAGGTATTATCTACTCTGGATGATTGTGACAATTTGGTAATTCCAGAGAAATTATGTAAGATGGACAAGTTCCTAGAGGTTCCGGTGCCCCCCGACGCTTTTCCTATACCCAAGCGGGTGGCGGACATAGTAAATAAGGAGTGGGAAAGGCCCGGCATACCTTTTGTCCCCCCCCCTATATTTAAGAAATTATTTCCTATAGTCGACCCCAGAAAGGACTTATGGCAGACAGTCCCCAAGGTCGAGGGGGCGGTTTCTACTCTAAATAAACGCACTACTATTCCTATCGAAGATAGTTGTGCTTTCAAAGATCCTATGGATAAAAAATTAGAAGGTTTGCTTAAAAAGATTTTTGTTCAGCAGGGTTACCTTCTACAACCAATTTCATGCATTGTTCCTGTCACTACGGCAGCGTGTTTCTGGTTCGAGGAACTAGAAAAGTCGCTCAATAAAGAATCTTCGTATGAGGAGGTTATGGACAGAGTTCAAGCACTTAAATTGGCTAACGCTTTTATTTTAGATGCCGCTTTGCAATTAGCTAGATTAGCGGCGAAAAATTCAGGGTTTGCTATCGTGGCGCGCAGAGCGCTTTGGCTAAAGTCTTGGTCAGCGGATGTGTCTTCCAAGACAAAATTGCTTAACATCCCTTTCAAGGGTAAAACATTATTTGGACCTGATTTGAAAGAGATTATTTCAGACATCACTGGGGGAAAGGGCCACGCCCTCCCACAGGATAGGTCTTTTAAGGCTAAAAATAGGCCTAATTTTCGTCCCTTTCGCAGAAACGGACCAGCCTCTAATTCTACATCCTCTAAGCAAGAGGGTAATACTTCACAACCCAAACCAGCCTGGAGACCAATGCAAGGCTGGAACAAGGGTAAGCAGGCCAAGAAGCCTACCACTGCTACCAAAACAGCATGAAGGGATGGCCCCCGATCCGGGACCGGATCTGGTGGGGGGCAGACTTTCTCTCTTTGCTCAGGCTTGGGCAAGAGATGTTCAGGATCCTTGGGCGCTAGAGATAGTTTCTCAAGG
The DNA here is from genome assembly GCF_027579735.1 of Bombina bombina. Taxonomy (NCBI): domain Eukaryota; kingdom Metazoa; phylum Chordata; class Amphibia; order Anura; family Bombinatoridae; genus Bombina; species Bombina bombina. Next base: position 261,524,893 of record NC_069506.1, read on the forward strand.
TTATCTCCTGGAATTCAAGGAACTACCCCCAAGGGGAAGGTTCCACAGGTCTCAATTATCTTCAAACCAAATAAAAAGACAGGCATTCTTACATTGTGTAGAAGACCTGTTAAAAATGGGAGTGATTCATCCAGTTCCAATAAGAGAACAAGGGATGGGTTTTTATTCCAACCTGTTCATAGTTCCCAAAAAAGAGGGAACATTCAGACCAATTTTGGATCTCAAGATCCTAAACAAATTTCTCAAGGTTCCATCGTTCAAAATGGAAACTATTCGAACGATCCTACCTACTATCCAGGAAAATCAATTTATGACTACCGTGGATTTAAAGGATGCGTACCTACATATTCCTATCCACAAGGAACATCATCAGTTTCTAAGGTTCGCTTTTCTGGACAAGCATTAGCAGTAGTACCTTACTTGGACGACATCCTGATTCAAGCGTCGTCTCTGTCAAAAGCAAAGGCTCATACGGACATCGTCCTAGCCTTTCTCAGATCTCACGGATGGAAGGTGAACAAAGAAAAAAGTTCTCTGTCCCCGTCAACAAGAGTTCCCTTCTTGGGAACGATAATAGATTCCTTAGAAATGAGGATTTTTCTGACAGAGGTCAGAAAATCAAAAATTCTAAGCTCTTGTCAAGTACTTCATTCTGTTCTTCGTCCTTCCATAGCGCAGTGCATGGAAGTAATAGGATTGATGGTTGCAGCAATGGACATAGTTCCTTTTGCACGAATTCATCTAAGACCATTACAACTGTGCATGCTCAGACAGTGGAATGGGGATTATACAGACTTGTCTCCGACGATTCAAGTAGATCAAAAGACCAGAGATTCACTCCATTGGTGGCTGACCCTGGACAATCTGTCACAGGGAATGAGCTTCCGCAGACCAGAGTGGGTCATTGTCACGACCGACGCCAGCCTGGTGGGCTGGGGCGCGGTCTGGGAACCCCTGAAAGCTCAGGGTCTATGGTCTCGGGAAGAATCTCTTCTCCCGGTAAACATTCTGGAACTGAGAGCGATATTCAATGCTCTCAAAGCTTGGCCTCAACTAGCAAAGGCCAAATTCATAAGGTTTCAATCAGACAACATGACGACTGTTGCATATATCAATCATCAGGGGGGAACAAGGAGTTCCCTAGCGTTGGAAGAAGTGACCAAAATAATCCAATGGGCGGAGGATCACTCCTGCCACTTGTCTGCAATCCACATCCCAGGAGTGGAAAATTGGGAAGCGGATTTTCTGAGTCGTCAGACATTCCATCCAGGGGAGTGGGAACTCCATCCGGAAATCTTTGCCCAAATAATTCAATTATGGGGCATTCCAGACATGGATCTGATGGCGTCCCGTCAGAACTTCAAGGTTCCTTGCTACGGGTCCAGATCCAGGGATCCAAGGGCGACTCTAGTAGATGCACTAGTAGCACCTTGGACCTTCAACCTAGCTTATGTATTCCCACCGTTTCCTCTCATTCCCAGGCTGGTAGCCAGGATCAATCAAGAGAGGGCCTCTGTGATCTTGATAGCTCCTGCGTGGCCACGCAGGACTTGGTATCTGGTATGCAGACCTGGTGAATATGTCATCGGCTCCACCATGGAAGCTACCTTTGAGACAGGACCTTCTTGTTCAGGGTCCATTCGACATCCGAATCTGGTTTCCCTCCAACTGACGGCTTGGAGATTGAACGCTTGATTTTATCAAAGCGTGGGTTTTCAGATTCTGTAATAGATACTCTGATTCAGGCTAGAAAGCCTGTAACTAGAAAAATTTACCATAAAATATGGAAAAAATATATCTGTTGGTGTGAATCTAAAGGATTCCCATGGAACAAGATAAAAATTCCTAAGATTCTATCCTTTCTACAAGAAGGTTTGGAGAAAGGATTATCTGCAAGTTCTCTGAAGGGACAGATCTCTGCTTTATCTGTTTTACTTCACAAAAGACTGGCAGCTGTGCCAGATGTTCAAGCATTTGTTCAGGCTCTGGTTAGAATCAAGCCTGTTTACAGACCTTTGACTCCTCCCTGGAGTCTAAATCTAGTTCTTTCAGTTCTTCAAGGGGTTCCGTTTGAACCCTTACATTCCGTAGATATTAAGTTATTATCTTGGAAAGTTTTGTTTTTGGTTGCAATTTCTTCTGCTAGAAGAGTTTCAGAGTTATCTGCTCTGCAGTGTTCTCCGCCCTATCTGGTGTTCCATGCAGATAAGGTGGTTTTGCGTACTAAGCCTGGTTTTCTTCCGAAAGTTGTTTCCAACAAAAATATTAACCAGGAGATAGTTGTACCTTCTTTGTGTCCGAATCCAGTTTCAAAGAAGGAACGTTTGTTACACAATTTGGACATAGTCCGTGCTCTAAAATTCTATTTAGAGGCTACTAAAGATTTCAGACAAACATCTTCCTTGTTTGTTGTTTATTCTGGTAAAAGGAGAGGTCAAAAAGCGACTTCTACCTCTCTTTCCTTTTGGCTTAAAAGCATTATCCGATTGGCTTATGAGACTGCCGGACGGCAGCCTCCTGAAAGAATCACAGCTCACTCCACTAGGGCTGTGGCTTCCACATGGGCCTTCAAGAACGAGGCTTCTGTTGACCAGATATGTAAGGCAGCGACTTGGTCTTCACTGCACACTTTTGCCAAATTTTACAAATTTGATACTTTTGCTTCTTCGGAGGCTATTTTTGGGAGAAAGGTTTTGCAAGCCGTGGTGCCTTCCATTTAGGTGACCTGATTTGCTCCCTCCCTTCATCCGTGTCCTAAATCTTTGGTATTGGTTCCCACAAGTAAGGATGACGCCGTGGACCGGACACACCTATGTTGGAGAAAACAGAATTTATGCTTACCTGATAAATTACTTTCTCCAACGGTGTGTCCGGTCCACGGCCCGCCCTGGTTTTTTAATCAGGTCTGATTAATTATTTTCTCTAACTACAGTCACCACGGTATCATATGGTTTCTCCTATATATATTTCCTCCTGTCCGTCGGTCGAATGACTGGGGTGGGCGGAGCCTAGGAGGGATCATGTGACCAGCTTTGCTGGGACTCTTTGCCATTTCCTGTTGGGGAAGAGAATATCCCACAAGTAAGGATGACGCCGTGGACCGGACACACCGTTGGAGAAAGTAATTTATCAGGTAAGCATAAATTCTGTTTTTTGCGGGGCATTGCCCCAAAGTAATCAGCTCTTTTACCTGTAAAAAAAAGAAATACAATACCCCCAAAATTACAACCTACCACCCACACACCCCTACTCTAAAACCCACCCGACCCCCCCTTAAAAAAACTAACACTACCCCATTGAAGATCACCCTACCTTGAGCCGTGTTCACCCAGCCGGGCACCGATGGGCCAGAAGAGGACATCCGGACCGGCAGAAGTCTTCATCCGATCGGGGCAGAAGAGGACCTCCATCCAGCAGAAGTCTTCATCCAAGCGGCATCTTCTATCTTCATCCATCCGGCGCGGAGCGAGTCCATCTTCAAGACATCCGACGCGGAGCATTCTCTTCTTCCCGACAACTAACGACGAATGAAGGTTCCTTTAAATGACGTCATCCAAGATGGCGTCCCTCGAATTCCAATTGGCTGATAGGATTCTATCAGCCAATCGAAATTAAGGTAGGAAAAATCCGATTGGTTGATTTAATCAGCCAATCGGACTGAAGTTCAATCCGATTGGCTGATTGGATCAGCCAATAGAATTGACCTCGCATTCTATTGGCTGATTAAATCAACCAATCAGATTTTTCCTACCTTAATTCCGATTGGCTGATAGAATCCTATCAGCCAATCGGAATTCGAGGGACGCCATCTTGGATGACGTCATTTAAAGGAACCTTCATTCGTCGTTAGTCGTCTGGAAGAAGAGGATGCTCCGCTTCGGATGTCTTGAAGAGGGACCCGCTCCGTGCCGGATGGATGAAGATAGAAGATGCCACTTGGATGAAGACTTCTGCTAGATGGAGGACCTCTTCTGCCCCGATCGGATGAAGACTTCTGCCGGTCCAGATGTCCTCTTCTGGCCCATCGGTTCCCGGCTGGGTGAACACGGCTCAGGGTAGGGTGATCTTCAATGGGGTAGTGTTAGGTTTTTTTAAAGGGGGATTGGGTGGGTTTTGGAGTAGGGGTGTGTGGGTGGTGGGTTGTAATTTTGGGGGGGTATAGTATTTCTTTTTTTTACAGGTAAAAGAGCTGATTACTTTGGGGCAATGCCTTGCAAAAAGCCCTTTTAAGGGCTGGTAAAAGAGCTTATTATTTTTGTAATTTATTATAGGGTAGAGAATCTTATTATTTTGGGGTTGCATTTTTATTTTATTAGGGGCTTATATTAGGTGTAATTAGATTAAAATTCTTTTAATATTTTTTTTTAATTTTTTGTAATTTACTGTTTTTTTTTTGTAATATAGTTTAGTTTATTTAATTGTATTTTAGTTTAGATCATTGTAGGTAATTTATTATTATTATTAAATAATTATTAAATTATTATTAAATTACTATTAAATTATTAAATTATTAATTATATTGTAGCTATTTTAGGGTTTATTTTATAGGTAAGTATTTAGTTTTAAATAGGATTAATTTATTTAATTATAGTAAATTTATTTAGATTTCTTTAAATTATAGGGGGTTGTTAGGGTTAGACTTAGGTTTAGGGGTTAATAACTTTATTATAGTAGCAGCGACATTGGGGGTGGAAGATTAGGGGGTTAATAATTGTAGGTAGGTGGCGGCGATGTTAGGGAGGGCAGATTAGGGGTTAATAAAATTTATTATAGTGTTTGCGAGGAGGGATTGCGGCGGTTTAGGGGTTAATACATTTATTATAGTGGCGGCGATGTCCGGTCGGCAGATTAGGGGTTAATAATTGTAGGTAGGTGGTGGCGACGTTGGGGGGGCAGATTAGGGGTTAATAAATATAATATAGGTGTCGGCAATGTTAGGGGAAGCAGATTAGGGGTTCATAGCTATAATGTAGGTGGCGGTGGTGTCCGGTCGGCAGATTAGGGGTTAAATAATTTTATTATAGGGTTTGCGATTTGGGGGGGCCTCAATTTAGGGGTTCATAGGTAGTTTATGGGTGTTAGTGTACTTTGTAGCACTGTAGTTAAGAGCTTTATGTTCCAGCGTTAGACCATATAACTCTTAACTACTGACTTTTTTATGCGGTAGGAGTCTTGGAGGTAGAGGCTGTACCGCTCACTTCTTCCAAGACTCGTAATACCGGCGTTAGGCAAATCTTATTAAAAAGATAGGATACGCAATTGACGTAAGGGGATTTGTGGTAGTCAAATGTCGCGGAAGAAAAGTGAGCGGTACACCTGTACCTGCCATACTCATAATACCAGCGGGCGTTAAAAAGCAGCGTTAGGACCCCTTAACGCTGCTTTTTAAGGCTAACGCAGAACTCGTAATCTAGCCGTTAGACTTTAGATCAACTGATTTTTCTTACATGGGCAGATACCTAGATGAATCCCTAAAAGGGATGGCACAGATTACAGGAGTACAAGAACAGTGGGAATATTTTAAAAATGCTATTCTAGATGCAACTAAACACTGTATTAGGCTTGTTTGTAAAAGTAAAAGAAAACCAATATGGTTTTCAAGACAAGTAGCACATGCAGTTAAGACAAAAAAGACAGTCTATAAAAAAGTCAAACTCACTGGCTCAGAAGAGGATAAAGAAAAATGGAGAACCCATCAAAAGATGACAAAGCAGTTAATCAGAAAGGCTAAAGCTGATGCAGAAGAGAAAATAGCACAATCTGTAAAAAAACGGTGACAAAACCTTTTTTATATATATCAGTGAAAAGAGAAAAACTAACAGAGGGATAGTTAAACTCAAGAATGAGGATAGAGTAGTGGAAGAAGATAAACAAATAGCAAACTGTTTAAATGCTTACGTTTGTTCAGTCTTTACAACAGATGGTAAAGATAGTGAAATTCTATTAAGGGATGTTACTGTAAATAATTATGTGAGTAGTACTTTTCTTTTTACAGAGGAAGAGGTTTCAAGGGCTTTATCAAAAATAAATTAAGAAGTTAATAAGTCTGTGGGTCCAGATAATATTAATCCAAGGGTTCTAAGAGAACTTCGATCCGTAATAGCTACTCCATTATCTGATTTATTTAATCAGTCACTTCTAACAGGAGTTGTTCCAAAAGACTGGAAAATTGTCAATGTAGTCCCTCTTCATAAAAAGGGTAGTAGGGAAGATTCTGCTAACTATAGGCCAGTCAGTTTGACCTCAATTGCAGGGAAATTAATGGAAACTCTTTTAAAGGAAAGACTTGTATCTTTCATTCAGACAAACAACTTAGAAGACAAAGGACAGCATGGTTTCACTGCTGGAAGATCATGCCTGACTAATCTAATTGATTTCTTTGACCATGTAACTAAAATAATAGACCAGTGAGGAGCCGTAGATGTTGCATATCTAGACTTTAGCAAAGCATTTGACACCGTCCTACACAACAAACTTATTCACAAAATGTATTGCCTTGGAATAGATGCTAAGATTGTTAAGTGAGTAGAATGCTGGGTTAAAGATAGACAACAGAGGGTTTCAATTAATGGAGGACATTCAAATGAGGCATCAGTTACTAGTGGTGTTCTCCAAGGATCAGTTCTTGGGCCTGTTTTGTTTAACATGTTCATAAGTGATATTGGAAGTGGGCTTAAGGGGAAGGTTTGCTTGTTTGCTAATAATACAAAAATTTGTAACAGGGTAGATGTTCCAGGAGGAGTTGATCAAATGAACTGTGATATTAATAAACTAGAGGACTGGTCAAATAAATGGGATCTGAAATTTAATATTACCAAGAGCAAAATTATGCATATAGGATCCAAAAATCCAAAGGCCAATTATAGTCTCAATGGTACATTACTGACTGTAATTAAAGAAGAAAGGGATTTGGGAATTATTTCCGATGATTTAAAATTTGGTAAACAATGCCGCAGTGCAGCCAGCAAGGCCAGTCAAATGCTTGGTTGCATTGGAAGAGGTTTTAGTAGCAGAAATAGCAAGGTTCTTATGCCACTTTACAGATCATTAGTTAGACCAAATCTGGAATACTGTGTACAGTTCTGGAGACCATATCTTCAGAAAGATTTAATTAAACTAGAAGCTGTCCAAAGGAGGGCTACTAAAATGGTACATGGTCTAAAATATAAAACGTACAAAGAAAGACTCTATGATCTAAATATGTATAGAAGGGAAATTGGTGACATGATAGAAACCTTCAAATATATGAAGGGACTTAATAAAATAGAAGCTGAAAGCATTTTTCACAAAAAAATAAATGCCAAAACAAGGGGTCACAATCTAAAGTTAGAGGGTAGCAGATTCAGGAGAAATTTGAGGAAGGATTTTTTTACAGAAAGGGTGGTGGATTCATGGAATAAACTTCCATTTGAGGTGGTAAACACAAAGACTGTAAAGGAATTTAAAAATGCCTGGGACATGCATAAGGCTATCCTAAGGAAAAAGTAACATGTAATATGGGTAGACTTGATGGGACTTTTTGGTTCTTATCTACCGTCAAATTCTATGTTTCTATGTTTCTATGTTTTGTCATCATACTTTTATGGGAATAATCAAATACTGTAATTTCACAAATTAAATATAGAAAAATGAATCTTAATATTAAACGGTAAATGATTTTTTTATTAGTTAATAATTCAAATTTCTTTAACACAATCTTTTGTTTACTATCTACAGATGAGAATTGCCCCCCAGACATGGTATATGGCTGCAAACGTATATGCTACAGTAACTGTGACAACCTGAACAGTACAGTTGAATTATGCATTCACTTGTGTTTATTAGGATGTGATTGTACAAATGGTTATGTCTTTAAATCCAAGGATTCTAATGTTTGTGTTCCTCCCTACGAGTGTAAAGTTAATTGTCCTGAAAACATGACCTTCAATCCCTGCCTTAAAAAATATCGACAGACTTGTGATAATGTGGGGGAAACTCCGGTAACCTCCTCTGAGTGCTTGCCCCGCTGTGTTTGTAATGAAGGGTATGTGCTCTCCAACACATTTCCACAGCATTGTATACTAATTAGTGAGTGCCCCTCAGTAAGTAAATAACTTATCATCTTACTGATCACACAAATGTCTCTTTACACTGTGTGAGCAACAGCTTTACACAAATTCAACATAATATATTAATTGAGCACACAGCTTTTAGAAATTGTATTACTTATACATTAAATAGAAATAGAAATAAAGGTTAAATTATAATATTTCTTAAAATGATCTGCTTTTTTCAGCTGCAAAATTTAAAACCTGACAAATTTAAAGAAAATATACTGAGCTATCAAAAAGGAAATAAAAGTAATCTATAGTGAATCTTTAAATGTGTTAATTTTCTGAGTTCTTAAGTAATGAACTACAACTGCAAAGTACCTTCAATCTAAATAAGTAGAAAGAGAAATGGATAGTACTATATTTTACAGCATTGATATTGTGTTTATTAATGCAGCATTATACTGGAAAAATTACATGCTCAACAGGCACAACCAAGCTGTGCAATTGCCATTGCAGATTGGCTCACCAGCCGTGTCAGTCTGGACTATGTTTTAACCCTTTAAACACATATAATTGCAGGGTCGTTAATGCTAAAATTGCATGCTCTAATGAAATAGATTGTGCCATTTTTGCACTATAATGGCCCTTTAACCCCTTAAATGCTGAATCATTTCCACCTCTGTGCTGAGCTGTTTTGAAGGCTTTAGATGCTTCTTATATATATATATATATATATATATATATATATATATATATATATATACACACACATATGATATGTATGAACTCTACATCAAAATGTGTAAAAAAAAATGTATATTTTCATAAAAATTTTGTAAAAACAAGGTTTTAAACAATTGTTTGTGTATTTTTTTCTAAGCACTATAGTACTCAAAGTAGAAGGGGTTATCCTCATATAAATAAGGGTCTTTGGGTACAAATATATAACTTTCATGTGCTCCCACAAATAAAGGCAAATGTATTCACTCCAGGTGATCAATACTACCATGTGATCACCTGGCTATTAAAACCTATATAGGGGCTTTATTTTAAAGAGGGGCTTTTTGCCTTTAGAATAAGGAGTCTTGGGGGTTTTTAGTTTTTTTTGATGATCTATTATAAGCGCCTAGAGATCCTGTCATTAAGAACAAATATATATTAACATTTTAATTAACAAGTTTGCAAACAATGGTGAACGTTTATTTGAAACTCTATAGTCAAGACAAGAAGGAGTTATCATAGAAATTAGGGCCTTTGGGTATATTTATATCACTTTGAGGTGCATGTAGGGGATCCCATGAGCCTTGACTCAAAAAATGCACATTTATTCCCATCAGGTGATCACTATTACAAGAGTAATCACCTGGAGATTAAAACGTATATAGTCCCTTTCAGACACACTCCCCATACGTAATGGCACACGACAAGGATGCCCTTTGTCCCCAATCCTATTCATCTTAATGATGGAGGTATTAACCTCGCACGTTCGCAGGAATTTAAACATCAAGGGTATAACATTCGGACAGCAAGATTACAAAATAGCAGCCTATGCAGACGACCTCTTATTCTCAGTTTCCTACCCCAACACGACTATACCAGAAATACTAACTGAGCTTGACAGATTCGGACACTACTCTAATTTTCTTGTAAATAAACAAAAATCAGAAATTTTGAACATCACACTTACAGATGCTCAATTCCAGTCCCTATCTACATTATGCCCACTAAAGTTAAAAACCGACACAATCAAGTACCTAGGAATCCACCTCTCCCCCAACCAAGCGACACTGTTCGACAGAAACTATATCACACTGCTCACCAACACGCAAAGAGATCTTAAGACATGGACCAACAAGCCGTTATCTTGGTGGGGACGCATACAAGCCGTGAAAATGACCACTCTCCCCAGAATCACTTACATCTTACAGACACTACCGATACATCTCCCCCGGTGCTACATGACTCGACTGCAAAACAGCATCAATTCGTTTGTTTGGGGGAAATGTAAGCCGAGAATCAATAGAGACACAATGTACAGACCAACCACAGAGGGCGGGTTAGGCCTTCCAAAAATTGAAGAATATTATCAGGCAGTGACACTCCAAAGGATCATGGACTGGCACAAAAAACAAGAAAGTAAGGCTTGGGTCACATTAGACTCACACATACTCAAAACACCACTGGTACATGCCCTATGCTGGGTACCTAACGAACTCAGGCCACCACAATGTCGACAGTTAAATATACATAGACACCTGTTTAAGACTTGGGACCACATAGTTGCCACTAAGCCACAAATCTCCACTAGTAGATCCCCTCTATTCCCCATAGTGCTAAATGTAGAGATGGTGGGCGGGTTGGACAAAGGCTACCAAAGGCTTACTGAATGGGATTCCACTATTCAATTTCATTGAAGCAGGCAAACTCTTGGAAAGGGATAAACTAGCTGATTTAGCAGACGGTAGATTTACACATTGGCTAAAATATGCACAATTACACCACTTCGTACATACCTCTCCATTCAAAACCGACCTCCTAAGAAAGCTCACAGCATTTGAACAATTATGTCATAGGGGCCTTATACCGAGAGGTACACTCTCTCTATCCCGTAAGCTTCTTCTCAAAAACAATACTGACACACTGCCTCCCTTTACCACCAAATGGAACTTAGACCTGGCAACCCACATAGACCATGATAGGTGGGTCAATATCTTTAGCTCGGTTAAGAAATCCTCGACATCAGCAGTAATATTAGAACTCAATTTTAAAATCCTTCTCCGCTGGTACCTAACCCCATCACGGCTAAACAGTATATATCCAAATACACCAGACACATGCTGGAGGGGCTGTGGTAGACGCGGCAGTCTATTACACATGTGGTGGCAATGCCCTAGAATTTACCCACTTTGGAACTCAGTGGAATTACATTTTAGACAGAGTATCTCCCCCGATCTCACACTAAGCCCAGACATAGCCCTGTTGAACGACCTACCCAAATTAACTTGCCGTCTTAGACTCCTAATACTACAGATAGGCCTCAATAGTGCTAGGAAATTAATAGCTCGCCACTGGAAAAAACCTACGTGTATCTCTAAACAGATGTGGCTAGAGGAAGTAGAAGAGCAGCTTTCACTAGAGCAATATGGCTATCTCTGCCGCAATAAGATGGACACTTTCCTAAACGCTAAGTTCATTTGGCAAGAATCCTTACACAACATTACCAACACATAAACAGTAAGATTATTCCCAGACTCTCCCCGCACAAGAGACAATGAGCTATAAACCCCTAGATACCACCGGATGCGACTAAATAGACCAAAGACTTGACACCACACTTACATACCTTGTGTAGGCTAGGAGATGCACCAGATTTTAACTTACCTTGCAGAGACAAACAATGTTTAAAGTAATTTAGTGAATTCATATGTTTGCAGAACCAACAGTTGAACTTTAACCCCCTGGTTTGTTAGTTAAAATACTACCCCCCCCCCCCTCCTGGTCTTACAATTCTCGACTCAGTGAAGCAGAAGATTACCCTATTTATCCAGCTTCCAAGAAAGGCCCATGACAAGAACCCAGACATGGGTAACTGACTCAAGTTTACCCAAGACGGGAGGGGGGAAGAGAGGAAAGCTGGTACAATGGACATTACCTACAAAATATTGTTGAATTACCTATGACAGCTTTGTAATATTGATGACCAGTGAAAATTGTTATTGTTAAAATCTTTAATAAAAATAACAAATTAAAAAAAAAAAAAAACGTATATAGTGACATTTTTTTAAGATGAACAAATATAATTTAATTACAAAGAGAGAAGCGCTCTACCAGGAACGAACAACAGCTCAGTGGCTTGTTCTATGGCGATTTACCACCCGGAAGCAGCCTCTTTTAGACCAGTGTGCTTTTCACAGAAGAAAACTTTCCTGAAGTATATCAGTCTGATCCCGCCAAGTAAGGTCAGTCCAGCCCCGAAATACCAGGCAATTCTCCTCTGAACAAGGAACATGACAACCCCAGACAATCGCTTCGGCCTCCTATGGGCCTCGTCAGTGAGGTGCAGCCACATTCCTCTAAGCACACTGGGCAAGGAGTCCACGTCTGGTTTCCCCCATCACCCATAGGGAGACTTCCCCAGGGTCATAATAATTTGCATACAAAGAGAGAAGCGCTCTACCAGGAACGAACAACAGCTCAGTGGCTTGTTCTATGGCGATTTACCACCCGGAAGCAGCCTCTTTTAGACCAGTGTGCTTTTCACAGAAGAAAACTTTCCTGAAGTATATCAGTCTGATCCCGCCAAGTAAGGTCAGTCCAGCCCCGAAATACCAGGCAATTCTCCTCTGAACAAGGAACATGACAACCCCAGACGATCGTTTCGGCCTCCTATGGGCCTCGTCAGTGAGGTGCAGCCACATTCCTCTAAGCACACTGGGCAAGGAGTCCACGTCTGGTTCCCCCATCACCCATAGGGAGACTTCCCCAGGGTCATAATAATTTGCATACAAAGAGAGAAGCGCTCTACCAGGAACGAACAACAGCTCAGTGGCTTGTTCTATGGCGATTTACCACCCGGAAGCAGCCTCTTTTAGACCAGTGTGCTTTTCACAGAAGAAAACTTTCCTGAAGTATATCAGTCTGATCCCGCCAAGTAAGGTCAGTCCAGCCCCGAAATACCAGGCAATTCTCCTCTGAACAAGGAACATGACAACCCCAGACGATCGTTTCGGCCTCCTATGGGCCTCGTCAGTGAGGTGCAGCCACATTCCTCTAAGCACACTGGGCAAGGAGTCCACGTCTGGTTTCCCCCATCACCCATAAGGAGACTTCCCCAGGGTCATAATAATTTGCATACAAAGAGAGAAGCGCTCTTCGTATGCAAATATAATTTAATGTTTTTATTTATTGTGTGTTAAATTTACAGGAGACATGCACCCTTTAAAAGAGCAGGCCATTGGGTGTTTTTCTAGGGCTTCTAGGGCTTAAATGAGCTGATACCTTGAGGGTTAAATAATGACCCCTCCATCCAGCTCCCTTAAACTCCTAACTGTAGCCTGGCACTACCAGGTCTTCATGTGTGGTGATGTAATACTCCAATAATAATTACAGAATATGGAATCCCACACTGGATGCGCCAAAATATTATCCTTCTAAATTTTTGAAATGTATGAAATATATTTATCTTTTTCATAAAAACCTCAATAAACAGTCCTTGTCTCAATCTTGATACAGGGTTAATAATGACTGCTTCCTCTTCATTTACTTCTCACAACTGGATAAGTCACACTTCTGAAATACACAAAGAAAAGAGGTTGCCCCAATGGTGTAGTATGTCAACGTTAGTATAATCCCCACCTAGGACTGTCCTCTACTCACAATTTGATGCACACAAACAAGTGCAACAAAAGCAGGCTGGGCAGTTAGGAGTCGTCCAGCAAAATCATGACTCTATATTCGTAATGTCTGACTATGAATAATACAAATACATTAAACATTTTTTGATTCCCTGTTTGCACATAGGGGAAATACCTTTCAAGTTTAATGTTTAAAGCAATTTTCTGGCCACTAGCCTGTAGCATTTCTCTGTCACATTCTGTTCCTAATAAGATATTGTTTCAAATATCCAGAGCAGGTTGTTGTTAAGTAGTGAGAGCAATCTGCCTACATCCTCTCTTTTTGATATAGTCTTCCCTTCTTACTGTGAATTAGACATGTGCATGTCGAAAAAATTTGGTTTGGTTCAGTTTGGATCGATTCAGATTTTTTCGAATTTCGGTTCGGATCGATTCGAATTTGGAAAAATTTGAATCAATTTGTTTCGAATTCATTTGGATTCGAATACATTCGGCTGGATTCGGTTCGGTTTGGAAATTCGGAATTTCGGTAAGTGTTAGGTGGGATGTGCTGTGTATTAGACTAGTATTATGTACTGTATATTAGGTGTAACCCATAGCAGAGTGATATAACCTAATATACTCTAAAATACTAGTGTAATCCATGGCCATCCGAATCTACCGACTAAATCTGAATAAATCCGAACTAATTCGGATTTATTCGGTAGATTCAGCACTATTTTAATTCGGAAATTCAAATCGATCCGAATCCCAAATTTTACGAATTCGGCCGAATTTCCGAATCAATCCGAAACGAATCGCACATTTCTACTGTAAATATGGAAAGTGTAGAACCATTCCATTCACAGGCTAGAATTTAATTCCCTGCTAGGATGAATAGTTGCTCAGTCAGTGTGATTAAATCATATTTGTCCAGGTAAAGTTTTGCTTTAAAAATATTTTAAGGCTATTTAAAGGGATGGTAAACATTACTTTGCACTATAATGCTCTACATAATAGCAGTATAAAGGTGATATATAATAGTAGCGGATGGTTAAAATATCACATTAAAAACTATTTTAGAGCCTCGTAAATGCTTTTTTCTATACAAGAAAAACTCCTCCCAGGTAATGCTGTTTCAGTTGTAAGCTAGCAAGAAGTACGTCTTCTCCGCCCCAATGAAAGTGAGAGGATTGTGCTCCCGTATTGTGCTTAATTGGCTGTAGCTTGCATATGATGGGTTGCACAGGTAAAGAAAAAGACACAAGAAGGGCTTTAAAAATGTTATCCATGTACTATTATAATCTAGTAAGTGCAATATTTGTATTATATTGCAGTCAATATTAATGCTTACTGTCATAAAAATGTTTTATTCATGTAAATATAATTGTTATTTAATTGTTTCAGTATGGTAAAAGTTATTGTAAATCATTTGTTTCCTGAACAATTTGCTCATTAAAGTCAAAAATATAGTTATTATTAATTTATGCACCACATTTCAACCCATAAGAATTTTCACACAAATTACATGGTATGGCGTTTCACAGCGTTTTCACATTTGGATCTACTCTAATCCATTAGAAACTCTGTAATAGCTTCATTACTACACAAGTCCTTAAAATGCGCATTTTGGGAGAGATTACAAGTGGCGAGCTATTTAGCGCTTTCACTAGAGCACAAATGCCGCCAGAAGTAAACTTTTAAACTAACCCATGTGTGTGGATTACAAGTTGAAAGTAAAATAATTGTGTGCAGGAAAAGCTGATGTGCACTAACTTGAGGACTTTGGATATGAGACTGCGTTAACTTCTTCTTCCCATAGACTTTAATTGAGCACATAAACTAGAACCTAACACTTATCGCTTGTGCACTAATCCGCCACTACGTTCAACCTACAGCACTAACCCTAAGGTTGACATGGCTCTATTTCTGTTGAAATGGAGTGAAAGCAAAAATATTAAAAATGTTCTGATCTTTTAGGCAAGTTTTTCTCTCAAATTCACAGCCCTTAACCCCTTAAGGACAAGGCCATTTTCAATTTCTTTCCCTTAAGGACCAGGGCTATTTTTAAATTTCTGCAGTGTTTGTGTTTAGCTGTAATTTTCCTCTTACTCATTTACTGTACCCACACATATTATATACCGTTTTTCTCGCCATTAAATGGACTTTCTAAAGATACCATTATTTTCATCATATCTGATAATTTTTTATAAAATATGAGGAAAAAATGGAAAAAAACACACTTTTTCTAACTTTGACCCCCAAAATCTGTTACACATCTACAACCACCAAAAAACAACCAAAATAAATAGTTTCTAAATTGTGTCCTGAGTTTATAAATACCCAATGTTTACATGTTCTTTGCTTTTTTGCAAATTATTGGGCAATAAATACAAGTAACACTTTGCTATTTCCAAACCATTTTTTTTTTCATAATTAGCGATAATTACATTGGATCACTGATATCTGTCAGGAATCCCTGAATATCCCTTGACATGTATATATATTTTTTTAGTAGACAACCAAAAGTATTGATCTAGGCACATTTTGGTATATTTCATGCCACCATTTCACCGCCAAATGCGATCAAATAAAAAAAATTGTTCACTTTTTTTACTAACTTTAGGTCTCTCATGTAAATAATTTACAAACAGCTTGTGCAATTATGGCACAAATGGTTGTAAATGCTTCTCTGGGATCCCCTTTGTTCAGAAATAGCAGACATTTATGGCTTTGGCATTACTTTTTGGTAATTAGAAGGCCGCTAAATGCCGCTGCTTGTATTATGCCCAGCAGTGAAGGGGTTAATTAGATAGCTTGTAGGGAGCTTGAAGGGTTAATTTTAGCTTTAGTGTAGAGATCAGCCTCCCACCTGACACATCCCATTCCATGATCCCTCCCAAACAGCTCTCTTCCCTCCACGACCACCACCCAAATTTTTGTTTCTCAGGATTTAGAAAGAGCATGCAATTTTACACAACTTTCTAATTTACTTCAATTATCTATTTTTCTTCATTCTCTTGATATCCTTTGCTGAAAAGCATATCTAGATAGGCTCAGAAGCTGCTGATTGGTAGCTGCACATATATGCCTTGTGTGATTGGCTCTCCCATGTGCA